>NW_027307684.1:0-146114 GCF_964275005.1 Diadema setosum | reverse complement strand
TAGAGTCTATTGCACTGCCGGCTCGCTTGTACCGTTCAATAGTCGACTATTGCACTGCCATTGAGTGTGAGCGTTGGATAGCCGATTCCTCTGAATGTCATGTGACCAGCATTAATCCAATCAGATGGCAAGATTCCATACATGTGTTGTATAAAAGTTGTTTACAGGATTGACAGCGCGTATGCATGCAATTTTTAATTCAAGGGAGCCGCCGCGCACACAGACGGTCGGCAATAGGATTTAACACGCAGTGCAATGGGACTAGAATAACCAAAGCACACGTGACTCATTTCAGCGCTTCCTATTGGCTACATTCTTGAACCCATTTTATAAAATGCCCTAACTAACAACGCAGCGCTGCATTTCAGGCAGGAGAGTCATGGCACAGCAGCCTCTCTACTCCTATCACCAGCGAGTTAGAAGAGCATGTCCTGCTCTGACAGATGTTCAGATCCAACTGATTTTTCCCTCCAAATTTACCTTCCTTGTCCCCTCTAATATAACTCCACCGTCTACTGTGATTAAACGGGTTCCAACTAGCTTTCCCCTTTTTGTTACATGTCCCTTTTCTTTCCACTAATTTTCCCTTTTTTCGTTAAACCTATCTATCCCAACTATCTCCCCCTAACTAAATACCTATTCTTTCCTACCAACTCTCCCTTTCTACATTAGCCATTCTACCCTGACTCCACTGAGCCTCCCTCTTTCTTTCACAATGTCCTTTCTCCCTAAACACTTCTCTCCACCTGGCTTGCCCGATTCTGAATTTCTCTTAGTCCATGGGCCAGGCCAGATATTGGTACCACCTGAGGTGGCAAAACCTTTTTGGTGTCATTTTGTTTGTCGGGCATAGATATGCTTATCAAGCTATGATAGCATTTCCAAATGAGTAGCTTAGTCATAATAAATGGATTTCTAACCAATTTGGTCTCGTTGTTATATCCCTTTACTTCTGAATAGAAACTACCCGCTATACAAAGAAGAGCACTGTCTTCTGCATGTTTACAAGTGTTCTGTTGTAAACGCGGTGCGCTAAGTCTTTATTCAAGGCAGCGAAGGGAATATCCAAAGGTTATGATGTCTACAGCGCTTAGTCTTTATTCAAGACGGCGAAGGGAATATCCAAAGCTTGTGATACAGTGTATATCCTTTTATCTAAAAACAACAACAAAAAAGCACTTCCTCGTGAATTTTCCCGTATTTTTCAATTATTTATCATTTTCCGGCGAAAGCGCTACGGTGAAACGCTAACACCACGCCTATGCCGCTTTATTTCCATCCAACAATAAAAGATTAATGCAAAAATAATGTACTGGTACACTAGAATACATTATAATGAATAATATTGTAAATATACAGAGTGATTTTTGTTTAAAACTGATGTATTTGTTGAGAGGGTAGTATAAAAACAGTACAGATAATCCCATTTTTGAGGAACTTTAGATATGATAACGGTACATGGGTCTAGATAAAGACTAAGCGCACCGCGTGACAGCTGTGGACATCATAACCCTTTGGATATTCCCTTCGCCGCCTTGAATAAAGACTTAGCGCACCGCGTTTACAACAGAACACCTGTGGACATACACTGGGGAAAATCTCTTTGGGACATACGGAAGACAGTGCTCTTCTTTGTATAGCGGTTAGTTTCGATTCAGAAGTATAGGGATATAAAAACGAGACCAAATTGGTAAAAAAATCATTTATTATGACTAAGCTACTCATTTGGAAATGCTATCATAGCTTGATAAGCATATCTATGCCCGACAAACAAAATGACACCAAAAAGGTTTTGCCACCTCAGGTGGTACCAACAACCCATTTTTCGGGTCTTGGCCCATGGACTATATGCTGTGTACGCCTGCTATTGTCATTTCCACCTGATAACTTGCCTAAACAAAGAATCTCACACATTCCACACTAGCACTCTCAGTCACATCGTGACAATTATCATCATTATCGGGAATTCGGAACTTGGGTATTTGTTCCAGGTTCATCATGCAACTGCCGGCAACCAGGGATAGCCTGGTGGTATTGTCGCTGTTCGAATGGCAGTAGATGACGGGCCTGACTTTTGCTCGACCGAAAGACACTGTTTTAATACATGTAGCCATGAGCACATCTCCTAAACAATGCGCTTTTTGCAGTCTCATTTTGAATCTTTCCACATTTCAAAGCTTGTTTGATAAGAAATCCTTATGTCCTTTAATTTCCTTATTGAACTTTTTTTTATAACTTTTAAACATGATCTAAGAGATAGAGAAAAAAAAAAAAACCCTGACACTGATTGAAGGATCTACTGAAGTGTTTGTTATCTTTGGAGATTTTTCAAACTGGTCGCGCTTGTTGGGACTATGTTACCGATACCTCAAAGCTTTGATACAACCAGCTACTACCGACTGCCGTGGAAAGACTATGCACGATTTTGGCATGACGCCCATGAATTTAATGAGTCTTCAGCTGCTATACTGATTCACTGCGCTCATGGTGTGCTCCGTAAAACGAGATGTGATCGGTAGTGCGTGACTGACACCATTAAGCGAATAACAACATCAATGATAATAAATGAAATAATTTTAAATGATACAATACATTATCAATTTTCTCTTTCAGGGATATACAGCGCCTAATAGAGAGATTCGCACTGCGACACTTCATGTCATAGGAAAATTAGATGGTGCAGAAAATAGCGAATTCACCCACGCCCAAGGTGAATGCGTCTAGGCATGATAATTCTCGTGAAAGTACATTCCCATCGCGAAGATGATTAAAACCATTTAATCCGCCGCTGTGGCTCAACTCATATGGCTTTTGCAACATATGAAAAAAAAAAATAAAACAGGATTTTACTGAACAAGATAAATTGGCAATTGCTTCCCATGACAATAGAATTAAACTAAAACAAACAAAAAAAAAACACCATTCAAATTTTCGTGCAGTATCTGAGTAGGGTACCTACTATTTAGATTATAAAATGTTGCGAGCGTGAAAACAGACACTTTCTGTGTCTGGTCCGTCTTGTACCAAAAAAACAAAAAACAAAAAACAATGAGGAATAGATATCGTTCCTTCTCTTCCACCTGCCCCTCTTTCATACTAAAATAGGTTTAAAGGAATTCTAAACCCAAAGAGAAATATGGATGGAGTCAAAGCAGCATCATTAGTAGAACACATCAATGAAAGTTGAGGAAAATCAGGCAATCAATGCAAAAGTTATGAAGTTTACAAGTTTTGATGTTGGAACCGCTGGATGAGGAGACTACGAGATGTTATAACGTCATGAGTGAACATTGGCATAAAGAAAATATAAAGGGAATTCCACTAAAAATCACTTTTCTAGCATAATGAAAGAGTACTTGACGAATCGCTTTCAGAAAGCAAGGGCAATAATTGCTTCCCTTAAAATTGTCAGTATCAAGTTGATGGAATGTAGAATTCTAGTGAAAATGAATTTCTGCTTACAGTGTGTGTTCGATTTTCAACAAATGAATGTCAAAATTGTTTGAAGTTATTTTTTTTTTCTTCAATTTCTATAAGAAGTTGTCTGAGGCAAGACGCAATATTTATATATATTCATATATACGTTTAGGTATGTTCAAGAGACTCATTGCAGAATATGATATCAAAACTTTACTTTATAAATTACCCATGACTGTTATTGGTAATTCCCCAACCCCCATTCCCCTCAGAATGGTCAATGGAGCCGGAAGTGATAGATGCCATTAAGGCATTCACATGCCTGATATATGGCAGGCCCGGTGAAAGTCTCTAAATGTCGCCCTCCCCCCACCCCCCCCCCCCTAAAAAAACAAAACAAAACAAAACAAAACAAGGGGGGATAAACAGACAGACAAACAAACAGATCAAAGCCCTCAAAAACATAACCTTCTCGGCGGACACAGCGATACCACGCATTCCGTTGGCACTGTAGCCTTTTGTCAAGGCCCTCTCGCTGTATGGAGCAGAGAGCCCAGCTGAGCAGGGTCGCGCTCGGCGAGAGGGCCTTGACAAGAGGCTAGTGGCACTGGGGAGAGTCACACGCACTTTGGCAAATCGTTCAACGATAGCCCGTGAGCTTACGCATTCTCACAAGCATCAAAATCAACCAATGAGATGTCACTGTCCTATCATTGGAACCTCTCTACCTTGGTCTTGCTGCATGCATTAGCGGGGTGGCTTCTAGCTCCTAATTTTTTCAGTTATACAATGAAATGGCACTGCCCCTATCATTAATGATCCTCTCTAACTTCGCGTTTGAAAGACAGTCGGTGTAGATTGTACTTCCCAGAGCGTTGTAGACGGTTACCCAGTTAGCTTTGACCAACGAAATACCGCTGCCTCTGTCATCAGATTCTCTATACATTCGAGTGTTAAAGGCATTTAGTGCAGCTTGTACTTTTAAGTGTATCGTTTACCATATTTACGGTCATCAAATCAGCTTTAACGATATCTTACTCTGCATTTTGAAAGAACTTCTAGACACCCACATTTTGGTTGGACAGATATCGGACAGAAGTTTAGTTTCAAATTCGGATGACACTTCGACAATAGGGATATTGTTCTGTTTTATTTGCCATTAGGAGTAACATGATGGAGGAAAAAAGAGGAATGGAAGTCAAAAGTGTGAGTATAGAATTTATTTCTTGGTACAAATATTGTTTCAATCTAAAAGATATTTGAAAACTTTCAGCATTATTGCGTATGTGTATTTGTAACTGCATATGTAAGATATTGGCATGTGTGCATAGTGTGTGTCATTTCTTTGCGATTTCTTTCTTATTGTACATTAATTCATTTCTTCTTCGCGTAGATTCCACATAAGATTTCAAAACCATATCCGTTGTTCTTGATGTTGGTAATTCATTACTTAGATCAGACGGTTTTCCTTTTAGGATAAACTAACTTCAAAGATATAAGCTAACATCAAAAATAAGCTAGCAGTTAAGGATGGGGCGCCAAGTGTCGTTGTTACAGTTGACAAATGAAACGTCAATTTTGTCTACGACAATTACGTCGACGACATACAGATTTGTCAGAGACTATGCGACACTTGCCTCCCCATACTGAACTACGAGCTTATCCTTGAAGTTAAGGATGACAGTCTGAACGTAACTATTGTCAGTATTGATGTACGTACCTTAGTGTATTCGACCAGTTTCTATAAGAACCTAAAGTAAAGTTTATTAAGTGAACATGAATGAAATGAAATGAAAAGTAGAGGAGTATTGATGTCTGGAATTGGGTATTTTTGTTCTTAACTGTTCAAATGTGGTACGTCATTACCTTCATAATACTGCTAGTTTCTTCATAATAATTCGCGATGTTGCGGGGCCGGTATTTGTAAAAACGTCGGGAAATGAAAACATCTTGAACTGGCATCAACGGGAAATGTACAGATCTCTCTCCGGGAAATGCAAAAATGTTCAATTTTGCCGGGAAATGTTAAAACGCTGCCAAGAAATTGACAGATCATAATATAGTCCCTACTTCAAGGGAATTACGTACTGATGACATATAGATGAACTTGATGTATAAACCTGGGTGCATGTCTTGATTCTCGTTTAAACATGGAGAAGCATAATATCGACCACATGCAAGTCCCCTTTTTCGTATGTTTCATAACTTGCGTCACATTCGTAGATATAAATTAGGGAGTTTTCGCAAGCACGACGCGGCCGGGATTTGAGCGTGCCGTGTGCAAAATTTGCTTCTGCCCATGAACAAATCCGAGAAACGTCCCGTCCTGGGGAAAACGACTAGGGCCAAAATAGCGTTTGGTCCCGATGCTGGGCAGCGAGTGAGCCAGCCAGCTAGCCAGCAAATAAGCGATCGTATCCCCACGCCTCCGTCCTTTAAAGGAAAGCGAAACTGCTTAGATATGGAGACGGGAGTCCGCTTACGGGGACTGTCACAGCTGATTGCTTCCGCGTATTCTCGGTCTTCCCGTCGTGTAGCGAAAACTCCCTAATAGTCTGGGTGCCAAAGGCTGAACCTTGTTTTACCGTCCACCCAATTTTTTTTTTTTTTTTTTGATGGTTTTACCCTATTTCGGGGGTGCTGAATCCGAATTTGCATGACACAACTCTTGCATCCTTGAGGATTTTGAGATATTCAAGATGGCCGCCAAACCCCGGAAATTCCTATGTATTTCCTTCTAAATAGTGAGAAGTTCAAAACAATTGATGGATCTAAGCTATCTCGAGGGTGCTGAATACGAATCAGGATGACGCAACTCTTGCATCCTTAAGGGTTCTGAGATATTCATTATGGCCGCCAAAATGGCCGCCAAAACCGGAAATTCCCCTGTATTTCCTTCTTAATGGTGAGAAATTGAAAAAAAAAAAAAAATTGATGGTTTTACCCTAGTTCAAGGGTGCTGGATCAGAATCTTGATAAAACTCTTGTATCCTTAAGGGTTTTGAGAAAATAAAGATGGCCACCAAAATGACCGCCAAAAATGGAAACTCACATGTAGACCCCCTTCCCTTTTCCTTCTCAATGGTGTAAAATTGAAAACAAAATGATAATTTTGCCCTACGCCATGTATGTTCATATTATTGAGTTTGCTGAATTTGAAGCTGAAGGATACAGCTCTTGCATCCTTGATTGTTTTAGACCGGTGGCCCAGAAGATTTATTCAGCTGAAAAGGGTCACACTTTTTAATGGTCTCATCATATGTGACCCTGCACCTCAAAACAAACAAAAAGTCGCCAGACATGAATTTTTAGTTAAGACCATATTCTGAAAGAACAGACTTTTAGCTTTAAAATGATGTATAACTCAAATCAAATGGACTCTCCCAACCTATCTAAATATTGGAAAGAAAGCACAAATTCAGGAAAAGCGTGAACTGAGAAAAGAGGCTCTGAAGTATAGTGTCTATTCAAGCGCTTAATCTTTACCAAACCGTGCAAGCTGTGCGATGAATGGGACAAAAAAAAAAAAAACCAGGAAGTAAACCACCAGAGTAACAACAATGAAGGGATTATTAGATTAAACTGAAATTAAGCATGCCTCATTAACACATTCTGTCCATAATTAATGCCAACTTTCAAAGCAGTAGCACTATCCTTTCAAAAGCTATTAGAGTTGACAGTGAAGAGTGTGGACAAGGTTTTTCAGAAATGAAAAAAGGGATTCTAAAGGCACACCTAATCACACTATTCTACCAAAAATGCTTGAGATAAACTGCTAAAAAACACACTTTTCTGCCCGTTTTATGATACCAAATTTTAGCATAATGTAAAAGAAGACCCGCTCTTACAGAAAATATGAAAAAGTCAAGTTCGGCTAGGTTGACCCATTTCACTTATTTTCAGTCCTCACGCAAAATCAGTGTGTGCGACTTTCTGTTCGTTTTGAGGTGCACTGTCACATATAAGGATGTGTCCAAGGGTCAATAAAATGAATTGCTGGCAAGTCACATCCTGTACCGTAAGCCTAGGGACCTGTACGGGGCCCCAGACAGTAGCCCCAAAGGGCCCCACAAATATGGTGTTATTCAGCTGAAAAGGGTCACGGTTAATTTCTTTTGCAATGGAAGTAGTTCCCATCAGAGATATCCAAAACACAAATGCCAGCTATTTTATCCTGTACGGGGCCCCAGACAGTGGCCCAAAAGGGCCCCACCCCCATAGGCCTACGTACAAACATTGATTTTATTCAGTTGAAAAGAGTCACGGCTAATTTCTCTTGCAATTGAAGTAGTTTCCGTCAGAGATATCCAAAACACCAATACCAGCTACTTTATCCTGTACGGGGCCCCAGACAGTAGCCCCAAAGTGCCCCCCCCCCCAAAAGTCATACGTTCAAACACACACAAACATTGATTTCATTCGTGCAGCTGAGAAGAGTCACGGCTAATTTCATTTGCAATGGAAGGAGTACCCATCAGAGATACCAAGAACTCCAAAGCCTGTTATGTTATCCAGTACGGGCCCCGGATAGTAGCCCCGAAGGAGCTCCCCCCCCCCCCCTCCCACACACACACACATTCGTTTCATTCAGCTGAAAAGAGTCACGGCTATTCTTTTGCAATGGAAGTAGTACCCATCAGAGATATCCAAAACACCAAAGTCAGCTATCTTATTCTTCACGGGGCCCCAGTCAGTAGCCCCATATTGCTCCCTCCCCCCCCCCCCCCCACACACACACACACATACATTGATTTTATTCAGCTGAAAAGGGTCATGGCTACTTTCTTTTGCAATTGGAAGTATAGTAGGCATATTCATCAGAGATATCCAAAACACTAAAGCCAGTTATTTTATCCTGTACGGGGTCCCAGACAGTAGCCCCGAAAAGCACCCCCAACACACACACACACACACACAAACACACACACATTAGTTTCATTCAGTCAAAATGGGTCACGGCTAATTTCTTTTGCAATGGAAGTATACCCATCAGAGATATCCAAAGAACCAAATCCAGATATTTTATCCTGTACGGGGCCCCAGACAGTAGCCCCAAAGTGCCCCCCCCCCCTCGACATACACACACATACACACACACACACACACACACACACACACACACACACATTAGTTTCATTCAGCTGAAAAGGGTCGCGGCCAATTTCTTTTGCAATGGGAGTAGTACCCATCAGAGATATCCAAAAATACCAAAGCCAGTTATCTTATCCTGTACGGGGCCCCGCACAATAGCCTCAAACACGGAGAAAATAAAGATGGCCACCAAAATGACCGCCAAATATGGAAACTCACATGTAGACCCCCTTCCCTTTTCCTTTTAAATGGTGTAAAATCGAAAACAAAATGATAATTTTGCCCTATGTTCATATTATTGAGTTTGCTGAATTTGAAGCTGCAGGATACAGCTCTTGCATCCTTGATGGTTTTAGACCGGGGGCCCAGAAGATTTATTCAGCTGAAAAGGGTCACACTTTTTAATGGTCTCATCATATAAGGATGTGTCCAAGGGTCAATAAAATGAATTGCTGGCAAGTCACATCCTGTACCGTAAGCCTAGGGACCACAAAAAGGGACCACACCCACCCACACACACATTAGTTTCATTCAGCTGAAAAGAGTCACGGCTATTCATTTGCAATGGAAGTAGTACCCATCAGAGATATCCAAAACACCAAAGTCAGCTATTTTATTCTGCACGGGGCCCCTCTCAGTAGCCACAAATTGCTCCCTCCCCCCCCCCCCCCACACACACACATACATACATTGATTTTATTCAGCTGAAAAGGGTCATGCCTACTTTCTTTTGCAATTGGAAGTAGTAGGCATACTCATCAGAGATATCCAAAACACTAAAGCCAGTTATTTTATCCTGTACGGGGTCCCAGACAGTAGCCCCGAAGTGCACCCCCCCCCCCCAACACACACACACACACACACACACACACACACACACACACACACACACACACATTAGTTTCATTCAGCCAAAATGGGTCACGGCTAATTTCTTTTGCAATGGAAGTATACCCATCAGAGATATCCAAAGCACCAAAGCCAGTTATTTTATCCTGTACGGGGCCCCAGACAGTAGCCCCAAAGTGCCCCCCCCCCCGACATACACACACACACACATACACACACACACACACACACACACACACACACATTAGTTTCATTCAGCTGAAAAGGGTCACGGCCAATTTCTTTTGCAATGGGAATAGTACCCATCAGAGATATCCAAAATACCAAAGCCAGTTATCTTATCCTGTACGGGGCCCCGCACAATATATAGCCTCAAACACGGAGAAAATAAAGATGGCCACCAAAATGACCGCCAAAAATGGAAACTTACATGTAGACCCCCTTCCCTTTTCCTTCTAAATGGTGTAAAATTGAAAAGAAAATGATAATTTTGCCCTATGTTCATATTATTGAGTTTGCTGAATTTGAAGCTGCAGGATACAGCTCTTGCATCCTTGATGGTTTTAGACCGGGGGCCCAGAAGATTTATTCAGCTGAAAAGGGTCACAATTTTTAATGGTCTCATCATATATGGATGTGTCCAAGGGTCAATAAAATGAATTGCTGGCAAGTCACATCCTGTACCGTAAGCCTAGGGACCACAAAAAGGGACCACACCCCCACACACACACATTAGTTTCATTCAGGTGAAAAGAGTCACGGCTATTCATTTGCAATGGAAGTAGTACCCATCAGAGATATCCAAAACACCAAAGTCAGCTATTTTATTCTGCACGGGGCCCCAGTCAGTAGCCCCAAATTGCTCCCTCCCCCCCCCCCCCCCCACGCACACACATACATACATTGATTTTATTCAGCTGAAAAGGGTTGTTGCGACACGGATTGTCGCCCCTACACGGATTGTCGCCTCCTGCTCGGGGCGACAATCCGTGACGGGCGTTGGCGGCACGGATTGTCGCCCCCTACACGGATTGTCGCCTGGCGACAATCCGTGTAGGTGGCTGGCGGCACGGATTGTCGCCCGCCCTCGAAGCACATTTTGCTGGGTAATATCGTTCTGGACATAATCATTGAAATACTAACACATAACTTACATGGCTACATCCATGCAAACATGCCATGTAAAAATTCATGGTGAGGTTTCAAGGAAGTGTGTATGTGCGCGTGCACATGATAATTTAGTGTCCGTTTGTGCGTGTGTGTGTGTGTGATGGAAGAATGTGTTTATTATGTCATTTTTTTATGTGTTTTTTAGCTGCGCGTGGGGAGGGATACCTAGTAAGCTGTTGCTGGCATAAACGTTGATATTGATTTTATCAGCAGCTTTGAATTTGATTAGTTTGTTTGGCAGATTTGTATAATTATGAATTCGGAGTGGAGCTTGCGTGCGGGCAGATGCTGCTTTTCTGCATACAGTCCATTATGTCTTATTTATCAACATTTGGAAATCGTTTCATCAGGCTCATTCGTCCGAAGGCTCATTCGTCCGAAGGCTCATTATTCCGAAGGTTCGTTATTCCGAATTTCATTTTTGGATCAACGAACCTCTAGGTATAGGGAATTGTGTGTTTCGGATAAATGAAGCCTCGGAAAAAACGAAACTTCGGAATAACGGAACCTTCGTGTGTGTGTGTGTGTGTGTGTGTGTGTGTGTGTGTGTGTGTGTGTGTTTGGGTTGGTGAATGTGGGTGTCGGATGATTTAGGTTTTGTTTAATCAGGGGTTGGTGGGTTGAGGATTGGATTTGAAGAAGGATAGTTATAAATGGTATGACAGATGTTGGTAGGATTTAATATTTAGGATAGATGTAGGCCCTAGATTTGTTTCGGATCGGGAGGGGAGGGGGTGGTCGGGTTTTTTATGACTGATTTCATTCTAGATTCGTGTAATGTATTTGTGTGTTTTTTTTTTATGTATATGCCCTTGTAAGTAAGAAGGTGTTACATGATTCAAACCAATGCATTCAAGGAATATAGGTTTGGTAGGGCCCTATTATACATGTCAAAACTTTCTCGTGAAGAAATTGTTAGTAGGGTTGGTCTGTAATCGAGTTATCTATGTTGAAGTGAGATTATTTGTGGTATGACTTGACAAATGAATTTGTTTCTGTTTCGAATTGCCATTTGTAACTTTTTTTTTTATGTTACACCCAGAATGAGTCGATTTATGAATGATTTGAATGAAATCAAGGAAAATCAAGGAAAAAAGTGTTGAGTTGGTTTATTTGCATTATGAGGATTTGTTTGAGTGTTTGTTGGTGTTTGTTTATATCACGTATGTATTGTAGCGGTGTGCAATGGCAGTTCGTTTGTGCTAAAATCTGGAAATTATTCGCTAATGCATAAAGCATGCCAAACCTATTCTGGGACAAAGAATAGTGGTATGGACGTTCTAGTTTATAAGACTGATGGAAGAAAATGACTGCAGTGAAAAATGAACAAAGACAAATAACATTTGGGGAGGGTACCTCCCTCGTATGTATTTTCTCTCGGTCTCTCTCTCGCCTAGCCCGCCTCACCGCTGATATTGGTTCACACACCCATACTATTTGTAGATCAACGCTGGTGTGAATTTTTTAAACACGTGCTCATACACTCTGAAGGCGTTTGTATTGCCACAGTAGCGCCACTATATTCCACATACACACGTAAGCATACAGGCACACGTATACACACAGACAAACAAACCACTACCTCTATGACCACCACACATGCACAGTTTCTACATATTGTATTATTATACTCCAAACACACACACATACACACATTTACACAAACACACAGACACACACACAGACACACACACACACACACAACAAATCATACACATCACATATCATGCAGCTCACAATACACACACACACACACCCGCACACACACACACACACACACACGCACGTACGCATAACTTACCAGTCATACCCATCCCACCAAAGCTTAACACCGGAGGAACCACCCCAAGCCCGGGGCGACAATCTGTGACGGGGCGACAATCCGTGTCGCAACAATTTTTTTTGCCAACACGGATTGTCGCCTTCGAGGTCAAAAACTGGGAACTGCACAAGCGTCACGGATTGTCGCCAGGCGACAATCCGTGTAGGGGGCGACAATCCGTGTCGCCAGCGCCCGTCACGGATTGTCGCCCCGAGCAGGAGGCGACAATCCGTGTAGGGGCGACAATCCGTGTCGCAACAAGGGTCATGCCTACTTTCTTTTGCAATTGGAAGTAGTAGGCATACTCATCAGAGATATCCAAAACACTAAAGCCAGTTATTTTATCCTGTACGGGGTCCCAGACAGTAGCCCCGAAGTGCACCCCCCCCCCCCCAACACACACACACACACACACACACACACACACACACACACACACACATTAGTTTCATTCAGCCAAAATGGGTCACGGCTAATTTCTTTTGCAATGGAAGTATACCCATCAGAAATATCCAAAGCACCAAAGCCAGTTATTTTATCCTGTACGGGGCCCCAGACAGTAGCCCCAAAGTGCCCCCCCCCCCTCGACATACACACACATACACACACACACACACACACACACACACACACATTAGTTTCATTCAGCTGAAAAGGGTCACGGCCAATTTCTTTTGCAATGGGAATAGTACCCATCAGAGATATCCAAAATACCAAAGCCAGTTATCTTATCCTGTACGGGGCCCCGCACAATATATAGCCTCAAACACGGAGAAAATAAAGATGGCCACCAAAATGACCGCCAAAAATGGAAACTCACATGTAGACCCCCTTCCCTTTTCCTTCTAAATGGTGTAAAATTGAAAACAAAATGATAATTTTGCCCCCCATCATTTCTTTTTGCACTGGAAGAAGTACATGTACCTATCAGAGATATTCAACACACCAAGGCTAGTTTTTATCCTGCACAGAGCCCCAGACAGTGAGCTCCACAGTGTCCCATCCATTATACATGTACTGTGAATCAACTGAAAATGGTCTTACAAATTCTTTTGTAGCGTTAATATCAGGGCCTACTGAACAGAGATATCACAAACACTAAAGCAAGTCATCTTATACGGGGTCCCATAGGTTACAGTAGCAAAACACTCAAGAAATTTGCAAAGGAAGCATACTTCTGTATAGTGCACAACTAAGATGACCATATTACGAAAACCAGTCATTTCATCTTGTACTGGGCCCAGGTTACAGTAGCCATACAGTGCCCCTCCCCCACATAATTATTATGACATCATCATAGCTTAAAAGAGTCATAGTTGTTTTTCTTTTACAATTGAAGGAGGCCTTAGTTTACATCATGGATACCCAAAACATCAAAGCCAGTTAGGTTTTCCCAGCCAATTTCGCACTTTTGTTGGTTCATTTGATAGAAGGTTCGAATTCGTAAAATGGGTATTCAAATTGGCTGGTACCCTACTCATTCAAATTCGCCTTGACATGCCGAAAAGGGTATTTCAGCCATCAAATTTCGCGAAAGACAGTCAAATTCCAAACGTGTTCATTCAAATTAAAATCATGTTATTTCTTTGTTTCATATCATTTTAACACGTCTTTCTATGTGTGTTTTCGTTTCATCTATGAATTACTGTTATAAAACAGTAAAAGTATCATATTTCTTATCTAGTATAACTGGATTTGATGGTTCTGTAACCAGACTGGTAACGCTCCTTCTCTTTATTATACTTGTCATTATAGGCCTGTACGTGTACCAGTAATGCAGATTAACTTCATTTTTTTATAGTCATGACAGCACAATAGATACAGACGTATATCTCTAGAAGACATAGAAAGAATTATTTAAAAAAAAAATATGAGGATCATAACCTTGACTTCTTGGAACTGGCCGACCGCTAGTAATACAGCGCTCTTAACGGCCAGATAATTTGTGGCTTCGTACTTCTTTGGATTCAAAAAGCACGTTACAAAAATGGCGTCAAAGTCTCTTAAACGAATACGAAAACATGAAATGCTATGATGCTTACAAAACAATAACTACGATGAAAGAAAATAAGGAAAAAGGCCAAGCATGAACATATCTGTTTAATTGACTGCGGAACATGTTAAATTAGATGGCCAGAAATCAATTTGAATGAACGAGCGCAGAATGAAATCACGTGACTATATTATTATGAATTTATGAATGAACGGATAGTGGAATGGTACTTGTCTTATATATGGATTTCAGTTGAAAAAGTGTTATTTAGAATAAGGTTAGAGGTAATGTGAATATTTCAAAATAAATTTGAATGAAGAGATTATTATGACATTGAACTACCATGTCATCTACGCGAAATTTTTGCTAAATTTAATTCAACATTAAAGAATTCGATTAAAAGAGGTGCGATATTGGAACGGATGCAGGGCCCTTGACAGATATAGCCCCAAGGCATTCCCACCCCATATGAATTAAGTGTTTTTAGGTGAAAAGAGTCATGTATGCCTATTTCCTTGGTAGCTAGTGGAATTAACAGCTGAGATACGTAAAACACAAACCCATCCAGTTAAGGGGCCCCCAGCCAGTAGCTGGAAAGTGCTCCCGTATTATTTCATTCTAAGTGAAAAGAATCACTGCTATAATTTCTTTTGCAATGGAAGTAGTACTCAACGAGGTATCAAAAACACCGAAACCAGTTAAATAGCTGTACGGGGCCCCACGGAGTGTTCCTAAAGTGTCCCCACATGTAATTCCACTATCAAGATCTGCATCCCGATCTATTCAATCTGTCAGATCGGGAGAGAGCGGCAAAAGTGTACGGGACCGGGAGCATCGTAGCAGCAGCGTTGGGGTGATGGGGTTGGATCTGGCAATTTTACAGATCGGGAAGAAATTTTGAACTGGTTCAAAATTTCTTCCTCATCTCCCCATCATAGAATGGAATAGTGAATAGTACAGAATGTAGGTCCTACTAGTTTGGAGTCATCGAGGCCCATAGTTTTAACAAGAAACTCGAAACTAGGCAAAGTATATTTGTTTTATATTTTGGATCAAAAATTTGAATAAAAAGTGAAAATCATTATAGACCGTCTATAGGCTTAGCCGCACTGCGGCGGCAGCGCAGCGCCTGCAATACACAACAGTGCGAGAGATCGGAAATTGAAAGAACGTAGTAGCCGTGGCACCGCCAGAGTTGCTCGTCGCATGTATCCAAGCGCTCGTATGGCAAATAGTATACTATTTGCAAAATGTCGTCATAAAAGTGACGTCATTTTGCAAATAGTTTTTCATGGAGTGTCAAACACACCAACACTCTAAAATAGTTCAAAATACCTATAATCACGTGAAGCTCTTTTAATCAATCAATGGAAGACAATTTTTTGATCCAAAATATGTGACCGTGCACCTCAAAACGAACATAAAGTCGCACACACTGACTTTGCGTGAGGACTGAAAATAAGTGAAGTGGGTCAACCTAGCCGAACTTGACTTTTTCATATTTTCTGAAAGAGCGGGTCTTCTTTTACATAAGGTTAAATATCATAAAACGGGCAGGAAAGTGTGTTATTTTAACAGTTTATCTCGAACATTTTTTTTTTTTTTTTGTAGAATGGTGTGATTAGGTGTGTCTTTAGAATCCCTTTTTCATTTCTGAAAAACCTTGTCCACACTCTTCACTTTCAACTCTAATAACTTTTAAAAAGATAGTGCTACTGCTTTGAAAGTTGGCATTAATTATGGACAGAATGTGTTAATGAGGCGTGCTTAGTTTCAGTTTAATCTGATAATCCCTTCATTGTTGTTACTCTGGTGGTTTACTTCCTGTTTTTTGTCCCATTCATCGCACAGCCAACACGGTTTGGTAAAGATTACGTGCTTGAATAGACACTGTACTTCAGAGCCTCTTTTCTCAGTTCACACTTTTCCTGAGTTTGTGCTTTCTTTCCAATATTTAGATCCAGGTTAGGGGAGTACATTTGATTTGAGTTATACATCCTTTTAAAGCTTAAAGTCTGCTCTTTCAGAATATGGTCTTAACTAAAAATTCATGTCTGGCGACTTTTTGTTTGTTTTGAGGTGCAGGGTCACATATAATAACGGTTACAACACTACTACCCTAACGTTAGTACTGTAGTAGGTCTACAGTACGAGTCGACACAAACGATACCTAGGGTCTATTTCTTTTTTGATTTTCTAATAAAGCTGTAAATAAACTTTTAGTCAGGCCTAGCTCCTAGTATTCTTTAATTTAAATAGAGTTTAGGCCTTCAGCCAAAAGGGTCTAGGCATACTCTTACTTTGGGCATAGAGTAGGATAATGATGAGATCAGTAGGCCTATCGTATGCAGATACCTACGTACCGCTCTACTAGTCTCTAGATGTCTAGTGTATCGTTAGGCCTGAATAGACTACGGTCTAGACGGTCTACAATGTATTACCTGTAGTCTTGATGAACAATATAGCTTAACATCTAGAACCTAGTCTAATATTATTCTTAATCCAAATGCATTGCTTCATGAGATCGACAATAACCCAAGCAGCAGCCAGGCTTTTGATGTAGCAGTACTTCTTGTGCCGCTAAATGATACTGAAACATGAACGCAGACTGACAACATTTGGGGAGAGCACGTTATTTTCCACATAATAATAATAATAATAATAATAATAATAATAATAATCATAATAAAAGGACATTTATATTGCGCAGCTACTATAATGATATACTCTACTGCGCATTACAAAATGACATGCATACAAGAAATTCAAACACTACACTACTTCAAGAGATGACTTTTTAACCTGGTCTTAAACTCATTAATTGTAACTGCTTGTCTTACAAACAAAGGGAGATTATTCCATAATTTTGGTGCAGCGTACAAAAATGCCCTGTCACCAAGAGTAACTTTTGATTTCCCCGATGGATATTTCAATAATGTTCGATCCCGTGAACTTCGAAGATGATAAAATGTTTGAAATGATGTTTTTAACTCTACAAGTTCCTGTATGTACACTGCACTCTAAGAAAAAAAGGTTCTCAAATGGTTCTCGTCGGCTCCAAAATGGTTCTCATCAGATGGTTCTCGCAAAATGGTTCCGATGAGCACCTATAAATGGTTCCCAATCGAAATGGTTCCGTTCGTCACCATTTGCTAGTATGCGACCCAGTCCCCGAGTGTTATTTGTGGTACTCTTGCAGGTCAAACAATATCTTTAGGTCCACTTTCATTTTCCCCTTGCTGTATATTCGAATGCCAGATGTAAGAATCACCAAAACTGTGGTATTGGTACAAAAATATTGTATGTGTTTCTACTGCTTTGATAATAAAAAGTACATAAAATTGTTTTTATCGTAGACTAATGACTTCTCTTGGCTGCGTGCCAACTGACAGCTGCCACGATCCAATTTTAGCGCTCGATCAGATATGCGTACGCGTAAACGTACACATACTAGTACTGCACTGTAGGACTATGTAACCGCCGCGGCACGCGCCGCGGCTATATGTAGCCCTGTGCTGCCTGCCTGCTGCGCGCCTATGCAAACCTACGACCACAGCGGCAGAAAGAGGAGAGTACCACATTGCTGCAAATTTGCAGACGGCTGTGGACGGACATCACCAGTATCACACCCATATAACGAACGGCACCCGGCTACGTTTAGACATTAATTTTGTCTGAAGTGGACTGAATTGCCGTCAATTCCATTTTCGCCATGGCAGTCATCATAATTTAGGAGAATATAGGTAAGATTTTTAGTTTTAATGTGGTTTTATCTCATTTTTAGATGACATTCGTTGGTACAAAATCAAGTTGGATTCATCACTCAGTTTTCGTTTTCAGTCAGTGAACGGTTAGCTATATCTAGATCCTAACGTTAATGTTAGATCTAATTTGATCCAAGCTGCTATCTTGTGTAATGTTTACCAGGTACAGTACATCCAGATCTAACAATAACATGTTAGGCCTAACACTTTACAATTGGAAATTTGGCATAGCAATGGCCCATGGGCTAGCCCGAACAGACGCCGTGCGGGGCCGGAGCATGGCTGTCACGTTTTTACAGCGACTGGGACGGGCTAAGTTACTTAGCTAGGCCTGCATTATATAACCCCGGGACGCTCCGTGTACACAGTTACACACTGTTGGGGCTGGTCGCAGTTAGGCCTGCATGTACGTTTATGCCTATTAAAAATAGAGTCTAACGTTACTAACTCCGAAACACAGCCCGAATGCCGAACGCAAAGATAACTGTGTACAAGGAGCGCCCCGGGGTAACATGGTAAGGTCTACCGGTACATGCAATAACTTTTGTTCTATACGGTAAGTTATAACTGTCATTGTTAACGTTAGAGCCATAAATAGAGGTCTGTCTACAGCCCAGTAGGCCTAACTTGGTAGGTCAAAATCTCTTCAGTGTGTTTTCAGGCTTGTTCTAAGTAAGGAGTCACGTCATGAAATGCCGTGTTCTGTTTATCGAATCATAGCAATGGCTTTGTTTTATTAACGCGGTGTAGGTCTATTGTTTCTTTCAATTCATATGTCAGGGAAGTGGACACACCAACATGCACAGAAACCAGGGAACAAGTAACTCCGGCCGGGACGATGAAGCAGAACGTACGTGTTTGGGTCGCTGGTGCGGTTAGGGAAAAAGGTAGACTCTACATTGATCAGAGAGACAGCCCGTGACAGACCGTTGACAACATAGGCCAGAACCGTCGCAGGCTTAACACTAGCCAAGAATGAGCTGGGCGGCCACAAGAATTCATCGATCAGAATAAGAGCCCGGGATAGCCCATTTACAGCATCAGCCAGAACCCTGGGCTAGTCGAGAATGAGCTGTGTGGCTAAGACGATACATCGATCAGAATGACAGCCCGTGATAGCCCGTTGACAGCATCAAACAGAACCCTGGGCTAGTCAAGAATGATCTGGGTGACCAACAGAATACATCGATCAGAATGACAATTTTAGCCCGATAGCCCATTGACAGCATCGACCAGAAACCTACGCTAGCCAAGAATGAGCTGAGTCAAAGAAAAAACACTGATGCTGCCAGAGAAAACCTTTGAGAAATATGTAGATAGGGTAGGTAAGTCCCTTTGCATTGACTTATAGTGTACATTTTATATAGGCCTATAGCTGCTCTTTCAGAATCTGCCGTCAACCAAATATTCATGTCAGGCGACTTTTTGTTGGTTTGTGTGATGGAGGGTCACATATGTTTTGTTATGATTCCAATACAGTATTTTGAACTTACAATGTACCAGTGATAATGTTTCACTATGATTTGCATTTAACAGCTTTGAATCAACTGTATTGGGGGTGGGGGGGTAGACGTACCGAGATCAGACCACATGCCAATCTGAGAAGTGGAGTCATTCATAGTTCTAAACTTTAAAAGCACAAACGGAAAATGTTCTTTATACTTCTCCTGTCATTGTGTGGTCGATTTCTGCACACTTTTAAAGTTTGCACCTAGACTGGTAAAACTTATTGCATTTATACCCACGCAGGAATTACGTATTGGGTAGACAATTGAAGATTATGTAATTTATTTCAAAGCACTGATGCACCTCTTGTCACCAGTTTATATTGCTTTTGCAGAAATACAAAATGTGCATGTACGTGGTGGTGGTGTTTAAAAGACTGTTGGCAAATTTGGTGAACAAAATGAAAAATGCTAACATATTATTGTCATAGGCAGGTTATAGAACAGCAAATTCAAACCTCAGCTTTAGGCCTGCATCATATATAGTTTACTCTAATGAATTTGTTGCTCTGCTTTTAAAAAAAGTGTAAATTTTTATTGATTCCCAATGTTACATATTTTAGATCATGGTTGAGGAATTTTGTTCATTCATGCTTGTGAAACTGTGTGGGTGTCGTATCCTAGCTCTTTTCCCCTTGGGATTCTTATTATCCTTCACATTATAAAACAATGTGTTCTTTTCTCTTTTTTTTTTCTTGTTTTTTTATGTGTGTTTTCGTAGGACATGCTGTAAATTGTCAGAAGTCATGATTAACCTGAATTGATACTCTTCTTGTGTTTGCAGTTGTATAGAGGTGTCTATGGTGCTTTCAAATTGCAGAACAACAACAACAAAAAAGGTCACTCGTATACAAACAAAGATAAGTTAATTCAAATACTCGACGTTATGAATGTGAAGTGAAGTGAAGAAGTGTAAAGCTTATCATATCCCAAGTATCATACCTGCAATATAATGTATGTTTTCTGTGACAATGCCAAAGGTCCTGTTTAATGGAATTGTTTTCCTGCCCTTTGTAGTTGCTTTTAGGACAAATATGCTTAAAAAAAAACAACAACACCGAACAAACTAGCAAATATGTGGAAAAAGTTCCTTATACTACTTAAGTAATGTACTTGACCTCTGCCTTTCTTGAGACTGACACAATTACTGTATCTCATCCATGCAGGAATCATTTCACAGAGAATTAGAAATTTTGTTATGTATTTCAAAAGCCTGATGCACCTCTTGCTATTTCATATCATCTGTACAGAGATGTGTGATGGTATTTCAAGAACTGCTCGGTACACAAATGACAAATATTGTGGAAAAAGAATTGTAATAGTGAACAAATGAAAATATTTTGTTAAGAATATTTGACTGATTATAACATGACAAATACAAACCTCACCTTTAGATTGTAAAAGTGAAGGTGAATAAATACATTTTTGCGAATTTGTGAAAGAGCAAATTTCTATGGTTTTCAGTTATTGAGAAATGTTTCATGAAAAAATATTGGTGAATGTCATGCACATGTATTCATGCTTGTGAAACTCTGTGTGCATGGGTGTGTTATCCTTGCTCTTTTTTTTTCCAGTGTCAATGATAATGTGTGACATGCTAATGTATTGCTAATATACATGTTTTGAACGTATGTTTGACTGATGAGATGAAATTCAGATGAATTCATTTCATTTCAAATGAGTTTGTGATGCACATTTTCAATGCAGATAGGTAATGTACCTTTAAGAATGGTGCCAATGAAGCACCTTACCAGCACTACATGTGAAACACACCAAAAATACACAGACATCAATTCACATACTACATTCTAAGAAAAAATAAAAAGGTTCTTTTGAGCACCATTAAATGGTTCTCAGCACTGTCACAATAGCGACACCTTTTTTGGAGCCTGTGAGAACCTTTTTTAAATGGTGCCTGTCAGCACCTTTTAACATTGGTGCCCATTAGAACCTTTTCCAATGAAATGGTTCCCATGAGCACCTTTTGAAAAGAGTCAAAAAGGTGCCCATGGGCACCTTTTAAATGGTACTCACGAGCACCATTTCATCGGGAAAAAGGTTCTAATGGGCACCTTTTGCAAAAGGTGCCGACAAGCACCATTTAAAAAAGGTTCTCACGAGCACCTAAAAGGGTGTCGCTATTGTGACAGTGCTGAGAACCATTTAATGGTGCTCGAAAGAACCTTTTTTTCTAAGAGTGTGGTGCTGTACCATGAATAGCTCTATATACAATTAGCAGAGTTTTAAATATGATTCTCTGCTTTACAGGCAACCAATGTAATGCTCGTAGTAATGGACGACAATGAGAAAAACGAGGAGAATTACAAACTAATCTAGCACATGCATTTTGCACCCGTTGTAGTTTACCTAACTGATTATCAGGTAAACCATAAAATAAACTGTTACAATAATCCAATCTGCTTGTGACAAACGCATGGATGATTTTTTCAGTACTTTCCCGTGTCAAATGCTACCGAATATGTGCCATATTAAACAAATGATAAAATGAATTTTTACATACTTCAGAGATATGTCTGTCAAAAGCTAGGCGTGAATCAAACCACACTCCCAGATTCCGTGCAGAATCAACAGGATAAATATCAACATCAATCACTTTCAGGCTTTCAGTGCGTAATTTTGAAACTTGCTGTTGAGTGCCACATATTACAAATTTGGTTTTCTTATCATTGAGTAGAAGATTGTTGGATAACAACCAATTGTGAAGATGCACAATACATCGCTCTATTATAGACACAGTATAATTTTCATCTGCTGCAGTAGGTGAAAAAGATATGTACAGCTGTGTATCATCCGCATAGGTATGACACATTACTTCTGGGAAATTGTGTTGGATTTCATGGAACAACCTACTAGCATACAAAGTAAAAAGAAGGGGACCCAGGCAGGAGCCTTGGGGCACACCCCAGGGGTACATCAAACTCCTTGGACATACTGGAATCGACCTGAACCCTCTGTCTCCTATCATTCAAATAGGACTCAAACCATGACAATGCCCTGTCAGTTATTCCAAAATGTGTTTGGAGAACATTTACAAGAATGTCGTGTCTAATTAAGTCAAAAGCTGCACTCATGTCCAGTAGAACCAAAAATACCACCTGTTGCTTATTCATTGCTAACAGCAAATCATTCTTCACCTTTAATAGGGCTGTTTCTGTGCTGTGGTTTTGTCTATATGCTGACTGCATTGGTGGTAGTAAATCATTGGTTACAAGATGTTGCTGAATTTGACCTGCTACTGCTGCTTCAACCAGTTTGGACACATATTGCAAATTACTAACAGGTCTACAATGTGAAAACTGTAAATCTGCACCGGGCTTTTTCAGTAATGGTCTAACTATAGCCAACTTCCAATTCCTGTGAAAGTGTCCACTTCGTCGGTGTTTTCACGAAGTGTCACGACCGGCCAAAATCGAGTAAATTTTCGATTTTAAGATTTTTTTTTAAGATGAAATCGGTAAAGTTACATATCGCTCTGTATTGACACTTTAATTGTTCGAATTTTTCTTATTCTTAAATGTAGATTTATGAATGAGGAATTAGAATATCAAAACAGCGTAAATATGTACTCTTGCAGATCAAATTGACTTCGTTTGGCGCAGTCCTAGCTTCGTGATCTACGTATGCAGTCCCACATCTATTATTCGGTGTAAGTGGAGTATAGGCAGGGAAAGCGATTCGAACTAAAGTCAAATGAACACGTCTCACATTTGCATCGAATCTTAAACGCACTAACTGGTGATATACAATGTATTGTGAAGTTTTATTGTTAACTGTATTACGAGCTCAAATATGTAATGGTGCGACCTACTTCTTCCCAGGTAATTAACTCTCTTATCTTACTCTGATTATGTCTGAATCTTCCAGGAATTTAGATCTAACTGTTAGGGAGTCTATATCTACAACACAACAGTTCTACTTCTAGATCTAATTTAGATAGTTAACTGTGTTACGGTGTTAATAGTGTTCTTGAATACCGTTGGCGTTACCTGTCCAGGTTACTGTAAAAGTGATGTTATTCTACTGACTACCTCTGTATTCTCAATAAAAAAAAAAATAGTTACTTCTGCTAAAGTCTAAATCAGGGAGGTCCTCTTCCCACCTCCCTGTGTAAATTTAGGCGTTACCAACAACAGTGAAGTTAGATAATATTGTCGTGAATACCGTACCAGCAAATTTGATTTGGGTAGACAACAAGCAAAAAAAAAAAAAAAAAAAAAAAAAATTCTGTGCAACGTTTATGTTCGGCACCTGAATTCATTTAATGCTATATTATGAGCCTAAAAGCCTCAATGTAGATGTAATAGGCCTATACGTGGCAAGTACTTTTGCCTTAGTTTGCGATATTTCATTTTGTTTGTTTTGATTTTCTACAATCTATGGTCCTTTGAAACACAGGTTTTTTTTTTTTTTGGAGGGGGGGGGTGGAGGCTGAGGATTCGGAGCTGGACAAATTGTAAAATTAAACCAAAGTGATGTTCATAAACTTCAGATTCTGGTAAGCTGTAGAATATAGACCAGAAGGGGTGGGGGGGGGGGGGGGGGGGCAAGGTGATGTTTTGCAAATCTCTGCATCAATTTTATGATCTTACAGAATTGTAAGTACTGGTAGTGATGGAGTTTCATGTGACTGACATCTTGCATTCATCTTCCCTTACAAACAGATATTGAGGCATTTGTGTGGACAACCCAACAACTTGCAGACTGGAATGAAATGAGTGCTGTCCTTCGATGATGGGCTACTTTACAATATTGTACTCCATACCGCATTCCTGTAGATTTCTCCTATCATCTCAAGCTTGAACAAGAACTGTAAGTTACATTGCTATCTGCCAAGGATTTTGACAGACCAGTGTGTGATAGACAGCGCAGGCACACTACTAGTAATAATACTATTACTAATATGATTTGCCACATACTGAAATAATTGTATTGTCTTACTCTTTCTTTAATTACAACTGTATTTGTAGTTTCATGAATGTGAAGCACTGACATAACATGGAATCCAACATTTTGACATCTAATTACCTGTAGTCATGTTGCATTTTGGTATAAAGGCAATGCTGTCCCTCAGTCTGATTTTGATATGGTACCAGTATGCATTTCTTCAGTGTCATGTATCTTTCAGGACTGTTGTAACTGTAGTTTTGTGATTGTTAGTTTGATTATTTGTTGTGTGTTTATTTATTTATTTTTTTTTTTTGGGGGGGGGGCAAGGCAGATGAGGAAGAATAGTTATACACTCTGTACTGATATGAGATACCATCAACTTTGCAAAAGTCAATGGCACATACTGTATGACAAATTTTTGGCAGAGACGATGAAAATGAACTGTCTCAATATACATTTATAGTTTTACTCATGTCAATGTGTTTTTTTTTTCTTTGTACACTCAGAAGTCAAATGTTGTAAGAGTCTGAGACATTACTTACATGGAATTGACTATGTCACTGATTTTCACATGTGATGTTCTGCTTTCTTTTTTCTTTACTTTAGTTCTGCTCCTGATTCTAATCTACAATGTGTTCATTCACCATTTCGTCTGGCTTAGCATCCTCTTCTTACTGCACTGCAAGGTTACATTGTGCCCCATGCTAAAGGTGAGCAAGATATAAACAGCAATCCATGCAACACCTTTTCATGTAGTATTTGGTTTTATTTTGTCATAGACAATTGCTAAGAAAATCCAGTGTCAATGGACAATTAGGTGTAATCCTGGTACAGTCTTGTTATGCACATTATCACATTGATTTAAACTTATGATAAAAAAAAAAATGCATTAGCACTTTTGAGTAAAACATTACCAAAGTGGTGATATGAAAGGAACATTATCATATAATTATTTTCTTAGGGAAATTGGTGTAGCTTTAAAAATGTGGAAAATTAATTAAGAAGTATGTTATGACTGTTGTATCAAATGACATCATTCCCCTCTGCAATGGAGAAGTAACATTGTCTGTGAAAAACAATTGTTCCTCTTTGCATAGGTAGAGAAGCAGATGACAACTGTCTACTGGAGAAGGCCAAGAGAAACCCGAAGCAGCTACAAATGACTAGGATGGCTGAGCTGAACATCTGCACAAAAATCCAAGCCATGGGATCATTATGGAAGGAGATCAAAGCAATATTTCACCACATTCACAGAGTTGCTCCACACAGCAGCAGCAAACTTTTCACAAATGTGTGTGCCTTATGAATGGACAGGCAGGTTCTGCCAGAACATTATCTCGATGTTCTTTTTGATTTTCTATTTAATGACTTTGGGTTTGTATGTGTGCAGAAATGGGGGGGGGGGGGGGGGGTAGTGGTGTCATAAAATAGGACATCATTTTTAGTAATAATGATAAAAATCATCATCATAATAATCATAATCATTATCATAACAATAAAAATAATAATAATTATAATATTCAACAGTGCTTGTATAGCATATGGAACATTCTGCATTATGCCTTTTGTGCTCAAGGATAGAAATGATGGAAAAAAACAACAACATACAATTGCAATAACAATGATACCTTATTTCAGGATTAGACTGTAATGACAGGTGTTCGCAAGGCAGACTTAGATTTATCAACATTTTAATTTCATTTTAAATTCTGGGTAAGATTATTCCATATAGTAGAGACATTACAAGCAAATTTATGCCATTGCTTTTTTATTCAGAATAACAAATAAGTCTTTACCTTTTGAACGAAGGTTTCTCTCTGGTGTGTTTCCTACTTAAAGTAGTTCTTTCAAATACTAGTAGTGTGGATTCAAAAGTTAATATCAACATTTTGATCTGTATATGAATTTTGACTGGAAGCTAGTGCAAGCTTCTTAGAACCGGTGAAATTTTTGTTCATGTTTTTGGAATTTGTACACTACTCTTGCAGCAGAGTTTGGAATAGCTTGTAGTCTCTGTATCTGTTTGACAGACAATCCACAAAGTAATTAATGACAAAATCAACATGTCACATTAAGAAACCATGATCTGAATGTACTGCTGTGCATTTATCAGTAAAGTCTCAAATTTTCCAAACATTGTATGTGAAAGAATCAAGGAGACATTAAGGGACATTAATCCTACATACTGTATCTCTCACTGTCACCTTATTCACTGACATTACTATTGATAACCATCAATCCATGGGTCTCTCCCTACAGCTTTGTCACAATGATGTCATCCTCAATTTCCACTGTATTATGCTTCCCCTCTCTGACTTTAAACAGTGCTTTTCACAACAAAACCATACCAATGTTAGATACCATATAGATGTCTCTTCTTTTACTTTGTTTATGAACCAGCTCTCCCATAAAACTACCAGGTATTCATTTTGTCTCCCTTAGCCCAGCCACCATTAGGCCAAGCCCGTAAACAATTTTCAGTATTTTTGAATTATGCCTACCCCAGCACCTGTGACACCCACAGCAGACGAAAACTAAAGTCACGACCAAGTCAAGTCAAGTTGTACAAGTTAGAAAGGTATTAGTAGACTGAAAGAGGGATATAGGCAGTTGGATGCTTACATTTCCTCTGCTTGCTCTCTCTCTCTGCAACTCAAGAATGACTAATAAACTTTGACAGAAAATGGTTTCTTGGATGATAGATGTACTGCAGTACACAGCCATATTCTTGCAGGGTGTGTCCACATCAGAAATTATGGCCTAGACATCATTATCTATGTTTTTTTATATTGTATATTGTTGTGGATTTTATTTTTGAAACAAAAATGAGTACATGCAGATCTGATAACTCACTTCTTACAGAGCTTAGATAAGGAACTTTGTATATGGTAACCTCTAGCAGTGAGAGAAAGAAAGGGAAACATGAGGATTTTTATATCTTGCAAAATAATATGGTAATAAATTAAATTTCAGGCACATATTGTGCATAATATGAGTGCTTACAAATTTTTACAAAATTAGGGAAGATCAAGACTGTTTTCAGAAGATTGATAATACACTTTATGCACTGTCACAGCAATTTAAACATCAATTAGTTCAGTCACTGTCTACAGGATTGTATTGCCTTTAATATGAAGAAGGTTATCCATACCAAATCAGCTAGTGTCTTTGTAATTAAGGACTTGTATTCATATCATCAAATTCTAGATTCATTATAAAGTTAATTTTTGGTAAACAGCATTTGTCCAGGTTGAAGTTAGGTGATGGGATATGGAGGGAGGTGGAACATTTTGACCGTTATTTTGTAAGATTTTTGAGCTTTCAAGGCAAAAGTCAGTATAATCTCACACATCTGACTAACATTTTTGAATCTGAAAAAAAAAAAAATATTGTAGTACCCTGAATGCCATAAATTTAGATATCATCAAGGTGAGTGATACATACAGAGCTTGGTATGTTAGAACAAAACAGAAACCTTCGTTACATCTGAAAAATAAATGAAAGGTAATGTACTGTGCCTTAACTTCATTCACGTTGGAATCTACACTATATGAGTAGTATGATCCACGTATAGTTTATTGAAAAGCCATAATTAAAACTCGTGTACACACGTCGTAATAAATCTGTGAATGAGAAAAGATACCCAAATAAAGCTCATTCAGTTTTTATGTAATTTAAAAAGTTTTGTAAGGTGTCACTTGTAGGAAATAAATAGAGAGAGAGATATTGTGTGTTTGTGTGTGTGTGTGTGTGTGCATGCGTGTGTGTGAGGGAGAGAGAGAGAAAGAAAGCGAAAGAAAGAGTGGAAAAGAGAGTGATATTACTAGCGCAGAATTATTTTCTTAACAAGAATGACTCATTCACAAAGCAATAGAGCAAATAGATTACATTTCATATTCGAAAACAACATGCTTCGTGGTTATAGCACGAGATACAGTAATGCTCCGAGGAAGAGAGTGAATCTTGAAAATTATGATCCGAAATAATGTGTATAAAGACCGATGCAATGAGCTGAGAGCAATGATCAATGTGTAATATATGAATAACAACTCAATAATAATGCCTTTCTGCGAATGGATGAGAGATTTAGAAGGGGAAAAGCAAAAAGAAAAAAGTATCAAACAAAATCTTGATACCCAATTCATATCACTAGTATACAAAGGAGCATCGCTAATGCGCGCGCTCGATTATGTGCGCGCGCGGCTATGAGAAATGATGAAGATAACATAACGCGCAGCGCGTGCGCGCCGATGGTGTCACTTCGTGAAAAATGAAATTCGCACCATGCGCGAAGAATCAAAGCGGCACGGCCGACGGTGCCGGTTCGTGAAAATATTGGAAGCGTTATTTACGTGTTTTTGTGTTTTCACGAACCGGCACGACGGACTTTGCCCGATATTTCAACGAAACTTTTGTTTTTCACGATGAACCAAGAACATGAAACACACAAAAAACTCCTAATCTGTCGTGCAGCGTGATATTTGGGTAACTGGACGTGAAATATAGGCGCAATCATGGATTTTGCAAAGGCAAAAACTTCAAACGCGATTATCTCGAAAATTACTTTCGCGGCTCCGGGGCCGGCTGTGCCGGTTCGTGAAAACACCAGCGACTTGTCAGAGACAGGTTGATAATTTTTGTAAGAACTGGCAATAAAATATCAATGTTCCTTACAACCAGCTTTGTGGGTATTGGATCCAATATACATGTCTTCTTGTTTAACTTCAGAACCAACTTTTGCACATCATGTGCACATAACGGAGAAAACTGTGACAACTTATATTGAACTTCTGAATAAGAAGATTGGTTGGGGAATCCATCTGCTCTTTTTGACTGAATGTCTTCACACATTTTCACTACTTTCTGCTCAAAATACATACCCAACTCATTTACAAAATTTTCAGTATCAATGTGTGGTGGTAAATCAACTATGGACTTCTTCATATTTAACAAAGACTTTGCAATATGAAACAACTTTTTCTGATCAGCAGCATTCTCAGTTATACATTCATTATAATAATCTTGTCTAGCACGATTCATTAAAGACAAGGTCATATTCCGTATACTCTTATAATCATCATGATCACACTTGTTGTGGCTCTTCATCCACTTCTTTTCTGCTTTACGTCTCTTTCGTTTCATTTGCCGAATATCTTCATTGAACCAAGGTGTTTTTGGCCTCTCACTCACATATTTTGTTACAAGTGGTGCATGTTTGTCAAGAACAGATGTCAAAGAGTTTTCATACAATAAGACCAATTCATCTAAATCATCACACATGCAAGTACTGAGATCGCTTGCTCTCAAATCATTCTGAAAAGTGTCAAAATCAATTGATGCAATCTTACGACACATAACTTTCTTTACTTTTACTGATGGTTTTTGTGTTCTCAAATGACACATGACTGACATGTGATCGGAAACCAATGAATCAGCCCAAGGCTTTCCAACAACTATGTCATCTGAACTTCTACTGATGATAAGATCTAAAGTATGACCATGAGTATGAGTACTGACATCTACATGCTGTATACAGCTAACAGACTCAAGCAATTCTCGGAGAGCTATCGCATCCAAATTATCATTCACATCAACATGAACATTGAAATCACCTGTTACTATAAGAGGGATTTTACAAAAAAGGTGTGGTTGCAGAAACTCACTGAACTCATGCAAGAAAACTCCAAATGAAATTCGTTGTTGTTCAGAATAAGGTGGTCTGTACAAATTGATAATTCTAAACTGAAAAGAGGTGATAGTGATATTATGCACACTGAATTCGAATGATTGTTTTTCACCGTCATCTACTTTCTTAACGTGCAAACAATCTCTATACATCAATGCTGTGCCCCCTCCCCGACGGCCTGTTCTAGGACTATGACTGAATTTGTAACCGGTAGGAACAACATCACCAATAACAGCCGAATCTTTGTCGGTGAGCCAAGTTTCTGTGAAAGCATACAAATCTGCCTTACTATCACATATATAATCAAACAATGCGATTGACTTATTGCGCAGGGAACGCACATTGAGAGAGCAAAGCTTGAAATAACTAGCAAAAGAAAACTGGGGAATAATCTTAGTCAGATTACTGAACTGCCTATTTCTTTTATGATGCTTGACACAACGCCTTGATGAAGTGATAACAGAGATTGGAGTATCTTTGGGAAGATTACATGTGAATGGATAAAATGAAATTAAATGTAAATCAGTATTGATGACTTTATACACTGTACAAATATTTCAAATAAAAAATGTACTCGATCTAAAATATTCATTGTTTTGACACTGCATCCGCTGAATAGTAAGGGGGATGATGGTGAAATCCGATAGACAACCCGCAGAAAATAGACCGAGATACGTAGTTCTGGTTGATAAACCACGTGTTTATCAGCCAGAACTGCGTATCTCTAGGAGATACGCAGTTCTGGATGATAAGCACGTGGTTGACGACGAAAAGAGATACGTAGTTCTGCCTGATGAAATAGGTACGGAGCCCGTAAGGGGACATGGCAAGAAATCTTTTTTTTTCCTAAGTCGTTCCCTCGACTTACTAAGTTGTTCCCTCGACTTACTAAGTCGTTCCCACGACTTACTAAGTCGTTCCCTCGGCTTATAAGTCGTTCCCTCGACTTACGGAAGTCGTTCCCTCGACTTACGGAAGTCGTTCCCTCGACTTACGGAAGTCGTTCCCTCGACTTACGTATGTCGTTCCCTCGACTTACTAATTCATGCATAAAAATGCTCCATAGCTCAATGTGTTGTGTCTCTCCTGCGGTTGAGGTCTGCTGTGCGATCGCTGGGGATTCAAAACAGAGTAAGTTGAAAAATTGTCGATTTTGATCCCATTTATTGCTCATTTTGTCTTGTATTAAAAGAGCTATTTCCTTAGACTTACTTTTTAGAAGAATTTTCGTGAAAATGAGAAACTTGTGTCTCCTAGAACTGACAACGTTGTGGCCGTTGCGAACATTCTGTGAGCACACATTTCATCGATAATACTCCCACACATAGCTTTTTGTGTTGGCATTTTTGTTGTTGCATTAGCAAGCTCCTTTTTTTCTGCTGCCAGGGCTCTATGTCTAGTATACAGTTTAGGCTAGATTTGAAAGACAAAAAAATCAATATCAACTAGACTTTCTGGAAGTATGAAAGTGTGGAAACAAAGTGAAATTAATATTTATTGTCAAAAACCGCTACTTTCAAGCACTTTCAAGCGTTGTCCCACTTTACCCACGGGTGGGTCAACTTCTCCCCCAAAATAAGTTGTTTTTTTTTTTCTTTTCATTAACAGCAGAAAATTGAGAACAGTGCCACCCCCAGTTTATAGCTCTTTATGTAACCTACCATATGAATCTTCATGCAAGCCCGAAAGGAAATGTAATCATCTCTTCTATTAAAAGATATAAGAAGAAAATCGGCGAACTTGAAATAATGTCCCACTTCTCCCCGCTCTCCCCTACCTAGTTAATTACTACCATATGCACTTAGACCTACTCCACCCCCTTGGCTTAATTCCCCTCCTGTACATGTATAAAACTAGGCCCTACAGATCATGCTGTAGGCTAGTTATTTCGTAGTTATATGGGTCAGAATTTTGAACGATGTACAATTGAGCCAAAACAAGGCAAAATTTAAAAAGTAGGAAATTCTCCAAATTATTCCTCTTACCTGAAAGAGTATAACTCAAGCTTTAATATGAACCCAATTATACTAGGATTTTCCCAGAGGAACAAGTTTTTATTCACCGCTGAAGTTTACCATATCCAGAGCAGCGAACGTCCGTGAGGAATAGTACAGCACATACACTTGAATACCATTTAACAGAGTTTGCAAAGATCTGATTCAGTTCAAAATCCTAACAAAATATCTTAAGGGACATGTGTACGTGCTTGCAAAATATTAAGCTTGTACTCTTAACCTGTACGTAATGGTAGACAACTGATGATTTAACTAAATTTGTCGTTTCTGTTGAAATATTGCTCTTCCGCTAAACACATTCTCCACTGACGCGCATTTTACAGAAACTCAATATTTTGACCTCTTATTTCAATACCCCATACTTTAATCCCCACTCCCAAATAATAGCATACCTTTTTAAGATGTATCTGATCTAGGCAGTCTCTACAACCCAACGAACATAGCATAGTTTTCATCACGGAGGTTCGCATGTAGCTCACGGACGTTCGGAACAAACAAGATGCAGCTCTCTTGAGTTGGAAACGCATTCTCCTCACAACAAACAGCAATTTCATGTCGAGAACAAACTCCTCTGCAAAATCCTGAACAGATATTACCAATTCTCAATTATATAAGCTTGCTTATCTTCTCATACTGAGGAATCAAAGAAAACAATTTTTCCATCTCTCGTAAATGAACTTACAAACGTACGTGTAATCTCAGTGACGTAGTCCATCCTTGAGAACGAATATATTTATCAAAATTTCGTTATCATGAAGTAAAGACTAAGGTCCTAAATTTGTTGTCTAAAGTCTACAATGCAAAATTTGGAAATAAAAGCACCACGGACGTTCGTCTGTTTAGGACTTTGATATTTCAATTGTTCTCTGTGATTTTATACGTGCTCATAAAGTTCTTATAATTTTGTGGTTCATACCCATGATATGTCAGATCCAGAACATGGTCAGATATTAGATGCCACGTACCATAAAAATGCACATCATTAGTTTGAAAAACAAAAAATATTGTGAAAATAGCGTTTTTACCGTATTTTTACGCTTTAAGTCCTTGTCAAATGAAAAATATCAGGCAAAAGTCAACCAAACCATATATTTCCTGAAAGGAAATTTACCAGTCTTTGAGATGACATGAAAAAATCTGGTTTCTTAGATCATCCTGGTGTGTTCTAAGGGAAAGAATGTCATAAGGTGCAAAAATTGGCAATTGTACATCGTTCAAAATTATTCTCACCCATATACTATCCATGCGACACGAAAGCTTGCCCAATTTAGTGTTGACTTGGTGGATCAATGAAAAGCTAGGACTTACAATGAACAAAGGCCAAGTATCTGCTTTTGTGTGGGCGGTGGGGGGGGGGGGAGGGGAAGGGAAGAGAAATTGAACCATATCCATAGCGAAAGCTGAAAGTGATCAGAGATGCGATGGTACTGTAGTGCCAGTAAAACCTTAAGTTTTGTAATACAATGTGTAAGTCTATAGCCACCAGACATTTCAGACAAGAAGCGTAAGATAAGATCAGCAAACTGACCGTAGGATATCTAAGCTAAAATATTTATCAGCGCTTTTGTTGAAAACAAGTGGTTGAAGGGGTATTTGAAAGCTACAATGGCCTGGAATTCCAGTGATGTACTTGATGGAGTCATAGCTACACGTATGAGTACAACAAACTGACTTCTTTATGCTCTTTTGTTTGTGGAAAGAACAAATAGTCCTTGTTAAAATGTATTATAAGAAATGGTATTATGGACACTTACCAATTTGGTACCAGCGTTTGCATATCGGGTGGTAGGCCTACCCTACTACTTTCAATAAAAGGTGTGTGCCACCGTATAGCGTAGTTGTATGTAGGCCTACTCAAGCCCCAAGTCACAGTTACCCCTGGATTTAGGGGATGAAGAAACATAAGAGAGTGCTTGAAATAGGCAGGGTACATGAGGGCCTGATGGATATAGGATGTACAATGTATATAAAGTATTAAATTTTTTTTTTGTACATGTCTGCATATGAATATGAGTGGGGGGGGGGGCTGATGGATTGATGTACAGTCAACCATGCCTAAGTCGAATTTATTTGGACTAAAGAAATAGATTCGGCTACAAAAAGAAATTGGCTTTTGAGGGATCAAATTTAATAGAATATAAAGAGAAAAGGATGAGAAAAGATTGTAGACTTTGGTAATCATGTGACCTTAATGACCGTATAGAGGGATAATTTGTTACAGAGGGGAGGATATGAAAGCAGCTCAAAGAATGTTCTTACATTATTGTAATATTGAGAAAAAAGTGTCTGCTTCTAAACATCAGATGTCCATTTTGTTCCTACATTGATTGTTTGCAAATTTTCATTCCTCTTTTGTATTTCTCCATGATAAGACAATTTTATCTATTTTATCAACAGGCAAAGGAAGAAAAAGAGGGAAATAAAAAAACATGTTTCTTCATGGCCGAGCCTCACACCAGCCTAAGAGTTCCAGCTTGTGCACACAGAGAGTAAGTGAACATTGTAAATTGTACAATTATTTCTAGTTATAGAGAGAGAATGTTAAGTTATAGAGAGAGAAAGTTAAGAACGTCACAGCATGAAATGTTTAGAGATTAATTTGTTGGAATCTGTCTGTATTGTTTTAGAATAACTTCTGATATGACCTCTCATTTGAGGATACTTGTACATCTGTGACTTCATCCTCCTGAACAAGAAAATGTACAGCATGGCATAGTTATGAATAAAGAAGACTTCACAGCAGTTCATTCAAGATTGTCAGCAAAAATGATGCAATGAAATTTACATAACACAAATTTACCAATAAGGAAAGGAGTGTTTTGTACAGTAATAGTTTATATTGTGTTTACTATTTAAAAGAGTTTGGAGATTCAAATTTCTTCATAAAGCCCTCTGAAACTGAAAATGCTATGCATATCATGACAGAAGTAAAGGCCTTCATGATCCAGGTACATTGTGTAATTTTGGCGCATGAAGTTGCATGTAATACTCATCAGTATTTCACTGATTGTTATGTGAAATTTCCCTCATTTTTAAATGAATATGTTGGCACCATCATACCTTAATACAAAACACCTTTTAGATCTCCACAAAATGACTTTTTGAGTGCAATGTTGCCATTTTTATTTTCTCTTTCTTATTTCTTCAATATTTCTTATATCATGTATAGGTAGGTATAACTTTTGTGAATCAAGGGGAATGGCAGCTGAGGGCAGACAGGCCAAACTTGACGTCAGGAGATGGTATACACTGCAAAGGATGAGCAGCTCGCTGTCAACAATGAGGAGAAGTGCAAACAGAACAAGGCGCTGATTTTTTTAAACACATTTCATCAGGCTGAGGTCATCACCCTTAAAAAGCAAGGGAAACCCCAAGCAAGCAGTGTTTCAGAGCTCTAATAAGTGCATGGGCAGTAATAATCTCGGCTACATCAAATGCATCCAAGTGTGATAATTACAATAATAGCACATTGTGCTTGTCAAAGATATTGAAAAGTCCTCTGGATATTTTGCCCCTGATGAAACTCATTTATTCTGCAGTATTAGCACGGATAATGAGACACATCATCATCCTTTCACTGTTGTAATAATGAACATCGTTGAACTAAAAACTGCCAAGGTATATTGCGAGACATTTCATGTTTCTCGGTGGTAAAAAAACAGTTCTTAAATAAGTACTGGTTAAAATTATAATGATGTTGATCTTGTTTATTGTGAAGCACCACCTGGGGGCAGGTGAACCTGTGCTGTGGCAAGATGGCACTGAATTTGAGCAAATAAACCACTTATTTCATTGCATTCATGGGTCCAGGGGTGGTTCCTTCAGGTAGTAACGAGATACGTAATAAACCATATTTTCCAACAAGCTGCATCTGTTTCACACTAGCATAAAGGATCAGTAGACATACTGCTGTGGACCAAATTGCATATAAGATTACTAATCAGTTGTACAAAGTTATATAGTGAACACAATGGCAAATCTATTTTTGTTAATATGTTGTTTCCCAATTGACTTTGTGATATTGTAGCATAATTGTACACATTTCTAGGGCATTACATTTTACATACACTTTTGAGCAAAATCAACAGTTCTGCATGTTGGAACTATTTTTCAGTGTAACATTTGGTTACCATAAACTTAATAAATGCATGTTTGTATGAGTAGATCACAGCACAAGTATACAAATGCAGATAAGTTACATGTAGATAAGCTAACTTTATACCTGGTTGTATTGATATTCAGCTGTATTTAATAGTACATCTTTGACCAAGCATGATTAAAAGACGTGCATGAGTGTTTGACAGTGTGGAACACACACATGAGCCCATGTATTCAGCCAAAGATGTGGGTTCATTTTGAGCTCAGTGTAAATTGATGGTAGGATCTGGGATAGATAGGGTTTATGCAATGGGAAGAGAAACTTGGTGTAATTCAGATGTGATTGCATGATGTTATCATGAAGGTGTTCATGTCATACACTCATACACTATACATATGTATGTGCTCATTCGTGCTGAACTGCAGAGAAGACATTTGGTACAGAATACAGATTTTAATGTGGAGGCTTTGACACATTTAGCAATGGGCCTACATGTCCTTAGAAGAGAGAATGTGAAGTAATCCTATTCATGAGGATAGCTAGTTGTCTGAAGAGTTTCCAGCAGAGTGTTACCCAGTTGGCAATTAAGCATGATACAAAGAACATTGAATTTATCAGTTTTAAGTATTCATGGGGTTAAACCGTTTATTGATTAAAAAAAAAAACAAATAGAAAAATCACAAGCAAGGGACTAATGAAGTCAATACTCTTTGTTCACAGCTTTGATGGAGTCAATCACACAGTGAACAGGGAGCGGATGTAAAGAGCAGCATGTTAGAAACATACGGATTATCAGCAGTAATGAATTATTGAAACTAGTAATTCTTTTTAATAATTTAATGTTATTTAAATATCATAACAATGTTGACACTTTGATTTGCTCACCCCTTATCCTTTTGTAGATGTAACCAGTGTTTCATTATGAGGAGTGTATGAATGGCTCTTCTATACTCATCAAGGTGTGCATTCTTATTAACTACCTTTTCATAATAAGAACAATAGTACTTAATATGCTTTTCTTTTGCTTATTTCTCTTTACCATCATTCATTATAATTATAGACATTTCTTTGAATATGATATCAAAATTAAAGAAAAGAGGTCCAATGTAGGGGTCCTACATATCTGTGAGAGTGCACACTGCTTTGTTCTTGGTAAACAGTGTACATTGCATAAGATATTCAGCATTATGAAAACAATACAAGTATCTATGTTCGACAAAACTGTAAAGAGACAGTGTGTCTTGTGTCTCCATCACGTCTTGTCATCAATCGCCCATCATCTAATATGTTGGGGGGAGGGGTTGAGGAGCAAGCTTAATTTGCTATGCTGTATACGCCATATATTTAGCAAGTATTTATCAAGACTTTGAGACAATTGTGCAAGTACTTAAATTCATGATTGTGGGGTACACAGTATACTGAATGTACAAATATATGTATGCAGATGCCTTCTCATGTCAGTGTCAGTGTCAGAGTTGATATCTTTGTGTGTTTATAAATTCATGGATACATGTAGCAGCTGTCTTGGGAAATTCGTGAAGATCATACCTTGCAGAATAACGAGCGTATACAGTAGGTTAATTTCAGTGTGGTATAACTATGGTGTATATGTGTATAGCGTGTAATGCATCATATTCATAATTTACGTCTAAATTGAAAAAAAAAAGTCATTCTAGTGCTTACAGCTGCTTAAAAATACTTCTTGTACAGCTCTAAGTTACCATCCCGACATGTGCCAAAGTTTCTTCTGAAATTCTTAAGAACTGCAGATGAATTTAAATCTACATTTTTAAACCTGATTTCACGGTCAAAATGCACTGTTTCCATGGCAACAGTATTTCAACTGTACTCTTGAAAAATGTGCCCTGCACAAATTTGCACTGACCTTGCTATGTGTGTGTGTGTGTGTGTGTGTGTGTGTGTGTGTGTTTGTGTGTATACATGTGTTTAGTACATTGTGAGTACCTGGTGAGTTTGACTGCTGCAGTAACCGTGGCAACACGTGAGGTAAAAACACAGAGCGTCTTGCATAACTACACCTATGGATTATTGTAGGCCCTACATACTGAGTTTGATATAAATTGCTTAAACACTGGAAATAGTTCACTCCACAATGTTTGGGGGAAATTGTGGTTACCATGGCAACGCTTTCTCAGACAAACGAACAAACGAACAAAAAATAATGTCTGGCATATCGACACCTCAATGTTATCACGTACACCATATTCAAGTTCAATTGCCTCAAAATTGTGGAAGTAGTTGACTTCACGAGATTTTTCAAGAAATATTCCACAAGATTTTTCAAGAAAAAATGCCGTTACCATGGCAACGCCTTGTAGGGTACAAACACAAAGTGTGTCTTACATAACTACACCTATAGATCATTATATTGTGGTTACCATGGCAACGCTTACTCCGACAAAACAAAAAACATGTCTTGCATATGTTCATCTCAATGTCATGTAACCAGTTTCATTGAAATTGCTTCAAAACTGTCGAAGGAGTTCACGACGCAAGATTTGCAACGGACCGTCCGACCTACCACACGCTGATTCCTATTATACCCTTGTGTATGCGGGGGGTATTAAAAAAAGTGTATTTTACACAATCATACATTTCATTGAAATGTCATTGTACGGAATATTTTCCTCTTTTTTTTTTACAAGAAATGAACACATTTAGAGTTTTGTCCCCCAGCATTTATATAAGCAGCCGCTATTATGACATTTGCAATCTATAGCAAAATTTGCAACTTTTATCCTTGAATCTAATGCAAAGTTGCAATTGATTAGCAATAAACATCTTTTTGATAGTGTTTTAGAACCAACACTTGCTGTCGGGCGAAAGCTCGGTGGTCGAGTGGAGATGACGCCTGTCCGGTGATCAGGAGGTCGTAAGATCGAATCCTGCTCGTGTATGTACGCCCATGATTTTTATCATGGCTACTACTAAAAAAAGTGATCAATTCAGTGCTTATTTACGTCGATGTAGGATAATTTGCCAACCAGTTGCAATGAAAACATCTCGAGGGAAGAATTGTATGACTTTAAAAGAACCTATATATAGGTATGGGTAATTTGTGTGTTCGGATTAACGAACCGTCGGAATAACGATCAGCACCCGATTTGGTATGCATGCCCCTGAAAGATGAATTTCTGGCTAGCATGCTCCCCAAAGAGTTGGAAAGGTGGATTTTGCAAGTGCAGGAATTGTAATATATCTAGTTACTGGAGTATCAATAAGGTTTTGTGCTGACGGATTCATGTGCCATCTTTCCAATCACCATAAAGAGGTCAAACAATGTTGATGAATCAATTTCACATGTACGTTCCATCAGGTGCTCGACCTATAGCTTCACTTTTTTAATGGAGCATGCCTGAGGATTCTCTCCATTTTGAAGTTAATAAGTAAATGGCATTATTCTCAAATGACCTTCACACATTCGCAAACTTCCGTAAAGCTGTAAAATTCTTAGAGATGATTTACTTCGTGTAAGGTGCTGTACAATGTATGTGAAAATGAAAACATTATTGTAAAATATTGTATGTTGATACCTCTGCATGTTAAGAATATAGTATTGTGGATGTTGCCCCCAAAACTGGGGGAGCTCCTCCTCCACCCCCCCCCCCGATACAATAGCTATCTTGATTTTAATTGTGGAGATATCAATAGAATATTTGAATGGAATCTTTTATTCAGACAGGCACAATAGCTGTATAATCCAAGCCAATCTAATTCATAACTAAATTTCAGGAGAATGAACTCCAGCCTCCTATCGTGCATGTGGACATTTTCACGCTTAGATGTGTATCATTCCTTTTCATCTGTATAATGTAATATCCGTAAATTTAAAAGGAAATACTACCTTCATGTGAAGTTTTCCGTATCAAGACCTTGATTTGTTGAATTACAAACCACTAGAGGGCAGCAGACAGTAGTGACGTACTTGTGGGCGTGTCTTTACAAGATTATGCGTAAGTCGAGGGAACGACTTATAAGTCGTGGGAACGACCTACGTAAGTCGTGGGAACGACTTAGTAAGTCGAGGGAACGACTTACGTAAGTCGAGGGAACGACATAGTAAGTCGAGGGAACGACTTACGTAAGTCGAGGGAACGACATAGTAAGTCGAGGGAACGACTTAGTAAGTCGTGGGAACGACTTAGTAAGTCGAGGGAACGACGTAGTAAGTCGTGGTAACTACTTAGTAAGTCGAGGGAACGACTTAGTATGTCGTGGGAACGACTTAGCCGTAAGTCGAGGGAACGACTTAGGAAAAAGATTTCTTGCCATGTCCCCTTAGGGGCTCCGTAAATGCGTGCTTATCAGGCAGAACTGCGTATCTCCTAGAGATACGCAGTTCTGCCTGAAACCCCCCGCAAGGCCAAAGACTGGCTGATCAACCCGGGCACGTGACCAGAGATACGCAGATTACGATCGACGTAAATAAGCACTGAATTGATCAGTGTTTTTTAAAACACTGATTAATCCAGTGCTTATTTACGTCGATGTAGGGCAATTTGTCAATCAGTTGCAATGAAAACATCACGACGGAAGAATTTTCTGGAATTTGAAAAAGGTTTTCTTTTATTTTGTACATATATACATATCGTGGTTTAAATATTAAATATCGATTTCTTGTGTTTGTGTTTTGTGTAACAGGCAAAATTGTAACATAAATTGTGATATTTTTTTTGCAACAGAAACAATCAACAATATGACACATATATATCTGATTTTGATAGTGAAGTCACTGCTCATAATGCTTATTATACTCCCAGCGAATTTTGTGATTATGTTCAATCAACTGAGAATTCAAATATGTTATCTTTGTTTCATTTCAATTGCCGTAGTTTAAAACGCAATTTTGTTAATTTTTGTCAATATGTAGAAATGTTAGATATACCCATGTCAATCATAGGAGTAACTGAAACATGGTTGAGAGATGGTGAGGAAGGGCTTATTTCTTTCCCACAGTACACCTTTGATGGTAATGCTCGACAGGGAAAAAGAGGAGGAGGAGCTGGAATTTTTACTCAAACAATATATGCAATGATGTCGTTGAAAGTATTTTTGTTGAAGTATATGATAAGATGAAAAATTATATATTGTTGGAATGATGTACAAATCTCCTCAGCAGACAGTCGAAAGTTTTGTAGAGAATATCCAAGCTTCTTTGAGTACTATATTAAATGAGAGGAAAGAAAGTATTATAATGGGAGATTTTAATGAGGATTTAATGAAAATAAATATTTGTCTGTATGTGAATGATTTTATAGACAATTTCACTTTGTATTCATATTTACCTCAAATATTCAAACCAACTAGAATAACTTCTCATTCAGCTACTATAATGTGACCGTGCACCTCAAAACGAATTTGGTATCATAAAACGGGCAGGAAAGTGTTTTTTTTTTTAGCAGTTTATCTCGAACATTTTTGGTAGAATAGTGTGATTAGGTGTGTCTTTAGAATCTCTTTTTCATTTCTGAAAAACCTTGTCCACTCTCTTCACTTTCAACTCTAATAACTTTTGAAAGGATAGCGCTACTGCTTTGAAAGTTGGCATTAATTATGGACAGAATGTGTTAATGAGGCATGCTCAATTTCAATCTAATTTGATAATCCCTTCATTGTTGCTACTCTGGTGGTTTACTTCCTGTTTTTTTGTCCCATTCATGGCTCAGCCAGCACGGTTTGGCAAAGATCAAGCTCTTGAATAGACATCGTACTTCAGAGCCTCTTTTCTCAGTTCACACTTTACCTGAGTTTGTGCTTTCTTTCCGATATTTAGACAGGTTAGGAGAGTCCATTTGATTTGAGTTATACATCATTTTAAAGTTTAAAGTCTCCTCTTTTAGAATATGGTCTCAACTAAAAATTCATGTCTGGCGACTTTTTGTTTGTTTTGGGGTGCAGGGTCACATATTGAAAAACATATTTCATAATTATTGTGAATAGAAAATAGAAAAGAGTGGAACAATTCTAACTGATGTCAGTGATCATCTGACACCATTTATTTTGATTAATTCTAAGATAGTATTTTGATGCAGAATATAAAGAGAGAGAAATAGATGATGGAAAAATGTATACATTTTGTTCAAAATTACACGCAGTTTAATGGACATTTTTATATGATATACATGATGTAAATGAGAAATATAGCCGGTTTATAGACATTTATGCTGAATTGTATAATGAATGTTTTCCTGAAATAGAGGTTAGACAAAGAAAAAATATGCATAGAAAGCCATGGTTAACTGTAGAAATAAAAAAAAAATGTGTAAACGAAAATATGTTTTGTTTAAGAAATATTTAAGAAACCCAACAGATAGTAGAAGGAAGTGTATAAACAATATGTAGAAATAATGTTAATAATATAAGAATTGCAAAACGAAATTATTATGATGTTAAATTCAAACATGCTATGAATGATGCAAAAACAACTTAGAGAGTTATAAATGAGATATTGAGTAAGAAAAAAAGAGAAAGCATCAATAAATGAAATTGACTTTGATGTTAAGTTAATCACAAATAAGAAAGATATATGTAATGTGTTTAATGATTTTTTTTTTCGTAAAATTGCGAAAGAAATTCATGATAATGCACAGTTAAGCATATCTGAAAATGACTCTTGTAAAAAATATTTGTGTGAAAAGGTCACTGATTCCTTATTTTTTAGTCCTATAACAGTTTCAGATGTTATAAATGTAGTTTTGAAATTAGATGTAAATAAATCAGCAGGGTATGATAAATTTGACACAAAAGTATTAAAAACGTCTATTGATGCAATTGTGTCACCTTTCTGCAAAGTTTTTAATGCGTCTATTGAACAAGGTATTTTTCCACGTGCATTAAAGATCGCCAAAGTGATGCCAGTTTTTATAAATGGTAATAAAATGTCTGTAAATAATTACAGACCTGTCTCTATTTCATCGATTTTTAGTAAAATATTAGAAAAAATAGTTTATGAAAAAAAATGATCTGTTTATACAAAAAACATGACAATTTTATATCGGAGACAGTTGGTTTTAGAAAAGGGTGCAGTACATCACATGCAATAATTGATTTGTTAGATAAACTTGCCAAAGCTTTTGAAGATAAAGCAATAGTAGTTCGAGTGTTTTTAGATTTATCGAAAGCTTTTGATTGTATAGATCGTTCGATTTTCTTTGATAAGCTTAGTTTTTATGGTATACGGGGTATAGCAATGAAAAGGTTACAGAGTTATCTAAGTGAGAGAAAGCAATATGTTTGTATAGCCAATTTTAATTCACATTTTAGAGATATTCCAGTTGGTGTGCCACAAGGATCAAATCTTGGATCACTATTATTCTTAATGTATATTAATGATTTGCGATGTGTAAGTGATATTTTATCTGTGATTTTATTTGCTGATGACACCAGCCTGCTTTTACCTGGAAAAGATGTTGTAACGATTAATCAGCTTATCAATACTGAAATGGAAAAAAGTGCAATCATTGTTTTTTAGCCAACAAATTACAGATAAATTATACAAAAACAAATTGTATGATTTGTAAATCTCGGAATGTAAATGTTGATGCGAATTCAATCAATATCATGATTAATAATGTTGAGATTGAGAGAGTAAAAAGTATTAATTTTTTGGGTGTTATTATTGATAAATGCTTAAGTTGGAAAGATCATATTAGTCATATTTCTTTTAAAACATCAAAAGTAATTCGAGTACTGCATGGTTTGAAGCAAATATTGCCATTGAAAATTTTAATGAACATATATAATAGCATGATTGTATCATATTTATCATATTGTAATGTTGTATGGGTAATTGCGCAGTGTATTTACCGCAGAAACTTTTTAAACTCCAAAAACGTCCAATACGTACAATAACTAAAACACATTATTTGGCACACACTAAAGAGTTATTCTTAAAGTTGCAATTATTGGATATTTATAGTATCAATGAATTTCAGATTGCTTCTTTTATGTTTTCCTTCACCAAAGATTTATTACCTTATGCTATTAATGATTATTCTCTTTATACTTTTGATGTGAATATAAATGTTACTAATTCCCATAAAATGTATATTATACAAATATTCAATGTTTCTGAGTGCGATGGTTCCGAATATTATATGGGCGTGCAAGTTTAACCGTTCTATTCAACGACGCGAAGCGGAGTTGAATAGAACGATTAAACTTGCACCGATTGTGATATTCGGTACCGTCGCACGAATGATAAACATTGAATATTTGTTTTATACAACACATGATATCGAAATATTCAGGCATGGTCTAGACTCTAGAGAGAGTCTAGACCAAAATAGATATGCTTTAACCCTAAATAGGTAGGTCGAGAACTATGCGAAAGTCTGCGCCTAACTTTATGCCTACTCATGTAACGTACTGCCACTGCACTGGCTCGATCTGTGGTAGGTCTTGAAAAAAAGGTCTAACTAAACCCTTTATATAGGGCTAGAGAGTTTGCTTACCACTATTTAAAGCATACTGTGTTTGACCACTTTCTTAGTATTTGCTGCTGCACTTCACTCATGATTAGCAATGCGCTGAGATCCTCATCAGAGACGAGAATAAAGCTCGGGTGGGATGAGGTAGATTTACGTAGCCATGATAACGTAGTGGCATGGCCGTGCGTGTACGGTGGCTAGCTATAGACTGGTGGCGAACCGGTTGCGTGCTGGCGCAGCGCAAACCCTACGGATGCACGTATGCCAGCTAGCTAGTGTACGATACACAAGTTAAGTGTGTCCTAGGGTCTATTGCACTGCCGGCTCGCTTGTACCGTTCAATAGTCGACTATTGCACTTCCATTGAGAGTGAGCGTTGGATAGCTGATTCCTCTGAATGTCATGTGACCCGCATTCATCCAATCAGATGGCAAGATTCCATACATGTGTTGTATAATTCTTTTTATAGATATAAATTCTCGAGAACAGTGATTTCTTATAAAGGTCCTGTACTTTGGAATAATGTGTTAGATAAGTTTAAACAGTGTTCCACGTAATTTTAAAAGAAAGTATAAATTTTATTTATTACAGAAAGACTGATATGCAATATATTATGAGGTATCTTTATATACATGTAAGTTAAATTGATTGCCTGTTGTTTGTTCATGTATTGTTTGTTATTGTTGTTGTAGCTCATTAGCTTGTTTGTATTTGTCTTCTGAGTTTATTACCTGTAAATCTTGTCAGTGCTTCTTTTTATCTTATTCTTGCCATGTTCTTTACTGTCTTTCTTCTTGTCTCCGTTTATGTTCTGTAACTTAAGAAACAAAATTTTTAAAATGCAAATTTGTAAGATGCAGTCCGTCAAGGGTTTGACTTTTGACAGGCCAATTGCCTTTTGTCATTCCCACACATCTTCTGCAGCTCTTACTGTTTTTACTGTGTTTACACTTCATTCTAACCGTCCTTGTACTGCTTTTGCTTTGTTTTGTGTATATTTCTGTGTTCTGTTCTGTTGTTGTTTTTTTTGTGGGTTTTTTTTTTTTGGAAAGATGGGAAATAAATTGAATTGAATTGAGTATATGAATACATAAGAACGACCCAAGTCCAATTTTTGGTCAAATTCAGTTTGACATGGGAAATTGTAGCTTATGCATGGACTCATCTTGTGTGTAAATGATAAGTCCTAATTACCCCCGGAAGTGCCAGAAATAAATGAGTTAAATCTTATATGAATGTAAGAATGAAGGACTTGGGTCATTCTTACATTCATATTATAGCGCCCTCTCTCGTCCTTCTCTCATCTCTATAGCAGAATATCATGTATATGAATCAAAGAACGACCCAAGTCCATCACACAAAATGGCGTCTCCACAATTAATGTTAATGTTAATTGTCATAATAATATATGTTCTAATCTTTATATACAATGTTGCCTTCCCATCACAGTTAAATAGAATATTATTGGACAAAAAAAAAATGATTTTTTTTTTTAGTTTACTCAAAATGGTCTTCCATGGACTTGGGTCGTTCTTATATTCATATACTCAATTAAAGTTGACGAATCATTTTTTGTACTATTCCCTCTATTTTTTTTACCTTTACAGTTATTCTTTTCTTTTTCGTCTCTTTCTATGAAATATTTTGTGCAATGTTAACATTAGTCTTATTTCTGTTACTGTTGTATGTACCATAATAATAATAATAATAATAATAGCTGTTTTTTTATATAGCGCATTTCACACACTTCAGGATTTCAATGCGCTTTACAGACTATTATTACCCCGGTCACTGGATACATTATTTCCAACCAGCACTAACAGTGCTCATTCTCCACTCCCTGGGGAGCATTCCAGCTAGTCGCAGCCATTTTACAGGCGCGCACATGCTGATCAACCAGCATAAGCTTTCTCATCCTACCGGGTACCCATTTATACTCCTGGGTGGAGAGCAGCAATGTGGATAAAGTGCCTTACTGAAGGGCAAACGTGTCGGGCTTGGCATGGGCTCGAACCCACGAACCATACCACGCTCATGTCATTCACAGACGAGCGCTCTTATCCACTCAGCCACGACACCTCCACGTAATGAATGTCTTTGTGTTTATTTTGCATGTGGTCCTGCATATTGAGTGATTACTTACCGTACTGTTTGTACATTCATGCACTCTGCACAAATGTCCGGAAAAAAAAAATATATATAAACATTTATTTATTTTTTTTTTTTGGGGGGGGTACATTTTTATATGACAATACATTTATTTTGAACTTTAAACTTTGAACTTTGATTGACGAGGAAATCCAGTTGACAAAATTTGTATCGTGCTGTTTCATGATGAAAGTGGTACTGGTGAATATACTAACATGGCATATATTATATTCTGAATATCTTTATTTTTACAGTCCAAACCGCAGCATTTTTCGTGTTTCCTTGGTCTGTTGAAGCCGGTGGTCGTGGTGGTGATATTGACAGGCAAGGAAATGCTTCCATTTTCAGTACGGAAATATGAAAACTGAATACATTATAGGATGTTCAGATTTTTTTCTCCATTCTGCAAACTAATTACGTATATTTAAATAGGTTTCATTCGCTGCCACGTTTTCAAGCATCCGCTTGTAGTGAGAGTCCTTCTTTTGCATAATATACTAGGAAATTGTTTGCCAATCTGGTAAAACAATATATTTTGGTAATGGAGTTAATAAATACATTTTTTTCTTCTTTGAATTATGTACGATGCAATTTATATATTGATGTTTTCTAAGATATTACGTAAAGAATTCTGATTCATGCATGAAATTATGTTGAAGAAGACATAAATCAGTCAAACAAAATCAGTCAAATCAAATCAATAGTCTCGTAGTATGTTTCGACTTATCTGCCATTTACGCCTGATTCTGCATCAAATCTTATATGGTGTTACTGAAAGTAATTTGACAGTGATCCACGAATAAATAATGAAATCATGGGCCCGGTATCACCTACACAAGAAATAGTTGTGATTATGATATCAATGATATCACTACTCGTTGAAATGATAATACTTCTGGCACTGAAAGAATTATGGGTTGAGGTGAAAAATCAGCTTTCATTTTTAAGAAATATTTGTGACCCGCTACAACAAAAGGATCCTAAAGTCGCTGATGGCTAAGCCGCGAATATCGAGTTTGAAGTCAGATCATCAAAATCGGTCAAAACTATCAGTTTTCTCTTTTTTTTTTGCATGGTTATGTAGTCTAATGTGTCGTCTATCATCTGCCCAAATTTCGAAGCTAAATGATCAAAGGAAAGGCATGATTTTTTGACATTCAACGGAACAGAAAGGTGTCCGAAGATTTGGATTTAGCGCCGCAGCTAGACTCCGCCCCTAGCAACGAGGAAATGATCATATTGGTCAGTGTGTGGTATTCTGGTTACTGATTGGTCATGCGTAGACCGCTGGTTCTAAGCTTGAATGAACATCGTGGAGGTTGCTAAGAGTATACCTTCTATTGTGAAGTGGTGAAAACTGTCTTGCCACCCCTTGATCATGAAAGCGTCAGAAGGAAAACTTTGAAGGCGGTTTTCTCGAAACGCTGATTTCCTAAACCACTCGATATGCGGTGATAAAATCATTGATATCTCCGCAACAGAGTACTTTCATGAGTCGTGTTATATTTGAAATTAAAGTGGCAGAGCAAGGGAATAATATCATCTCATTTTCGGAAAATTGTCCTCCCCCGACTTTCGGATCCTTTTGTTGTAGCGGGTCACATTTAGAAACCACTTTATAAAATGTTAAGAAGCCTCCCATTTTAAGAGGAATTCTAAGATTATTTGATGAAAATTGGTTTGGAAAAGGCTGAGATATCCAAAAACAAAGTAAAACAATGGGTTCCTAATAAAATGTGTGTCCCATCTTTTAATAGGATTGCTCTGTTTTGGATATCTCAGCAAATTCAAAACCGATTTTCATCCAATAAGCTTTGAATTCCTCATAAAAAGGTATTATCTTCCATATTTCATATGAGGTTTCTCATATCCCAAAAATCATTAAAAAAAAAAAAAGATTCTAACCTTGAATTCTATCTCAACAAATACTGTACCATCCCTTAAGAGGAAGAGTCGTGGAACAACGCATTAAATGATTTCGATATCTCTATCATCCGACAGTGGTACATGTAATGTATGACGTCTGTGTACGTGGACTCTATAAAACATTTTTTTCCCGCGAATTAATTCTAGAAATCGATTTAATAAGGTATCTGTCCTTATATTTTGATTGCCTTGCACAAGTTCGAAGAACCTATCAATGCTAGGTTACAAATTAATGGAGGAGGAAAGGTCGTATTAAAATACCTTAATGATGTTTTTTCTTACCTTTGTTACAAAGGTCCGCGGATACTGAAAATTACTTGCAACTGTTTTCTCTTCCTTTCTTTTTCATGTCTCTCCTTTGTTTCTCACTTATCTGCATATTTGACATCTTCAACCTGTCTAAATCCTTGCCTAACATCAGGCATGATGTGGAAAAGCTCATCATCCACTGCACAGCATCGCCAAGGAAACCTAATCCCGATATCAGACATCCTGGATCTCGGCATCAAGAACCCTTGTCAGAAAATCACTGGAAAGAACGGAGAGGTCATAGAAACCTTTCCACGCGAGATTCTTCCACCTAAAGACATTCCCGGCATTCAGCGACATATTGCATGCTTTCCCACAGATTTTTTGGGTACGTTGAAAAAAAAAAGAAAGTCTCTCATTTTTTTTATTTCGAAATCAACTAACAAAATCTTTAGCGGATTTTGACGTTGGCTGTTATACTGTAAGAAGGTGTCTCGGAATTGTACTTTCCATTCAAAAGTCTTGGATGCAAAGGTGCTTGAAACCAAATTGGTTTCTCAAGTGGTATAAGTCAATTCCTTATCAATCCCGTCTCATTCAGTGGGATGGAATTCACTGTCAAAACATTGGTTAAGAAAAAAGCTTTAAAATGAAGTTCATCCCAGAGCCAGGAGAACACACTGAAATCACTTTTAACATTATCGCTTTTGCTCTTCATCTGTGTTGCTCCTCAGTACGTCTAGATGACATTTTTTGACATGTTAAAACCTGTATTATTCAGATTAGATTCTCAAGACAGTAACATTAAACTATTTATCCCTTGCAGTCAAGCGGAACATAAAGAATATCTATAATTCTGTTACATTTTCGACTTTCAAATTCAGTGTTTTTCAGCTCTAGGTCCCACTACGCGAAACTATTCAAGATTCACATGCAATTGACATTGCAGAGCAAACACTCAAGTATCCAACAGCACTCACTTTCCAAACAAAATGTAAAAGAACGAAACACTCTATGATCAAACTCTCATTCCTCTCCGACATACCTGTGCTCCTAACTATTCTGAATGAAAAAAAAAAATGAAATGTATGTGCAATATACAACATTGAATTCTCTGACCAAACATTTCTGAAATTATTAGGATAACTAAGACCTGTACATATTACTTTTCCAATATATTACCTATTTGGTGGTTTGTATAGCTGAGCATTTAGTCCGTTAAAGGCTCTTACTATTTGAAAGCGTGTAAATCTATTCGGTTCTAGGATGAGGATCTTTTTATGGGCCATTGAAACCCAGAGCCAATATTCTGCTTCCAGTGTAAACTGTATGCCTGTGCGTTTTTTTTTGTTTTGTTTTTTTTTTATTATGTACGTGTACAATGTATGTGCGATATACAACATTGAATTATCTGGCCAAATATTTCTAAAATTATTAGGATAACTGAGAGCCGTACATGCTACTTTTCCAATATGCTACCTATTTGGTGGTTTATATAGCTGAGCATTTATTGTATTAAAGGCTCTCTATACTATTTGAAAGCGTGTAAACCTATTCGGTCTTCAGATAGGGGTCTTTTTTATGGGCCATTGAAACCCAGAGCCAATATTCTGCTTTCATTCTAAACTGTATGCTTTTGCGTTTGTTTTTTTTTTTTCATGTAAGTTCCGTTGATTTTTTCCTTGTTTGTTGGTAAAATAATATATTCTAATGATAATCTGAATTTCTCAATTTACAGATATTGATGAATGTGAAAGCAATCCTTGTCTGAACGGAGGAACGTGTCAAGACGCTGTCAATATGTACTCGTGTCTGTGTTTACCGGGTTATAACGGGTCGAGCTGCCAAACAGGTAGGCTAGGATTAGGTATTCTAGAGTAGATATAGCGAATTGCAATCTGCTGATGCATTTTTTAATAAAAAAAAAAAAAACACGTTTTTCTTTCCTAATATTTCTTACATTCTTTGGAAAACTAAGACCCATACACACTACTTCACTAATATGCTACCTGTATGTGGTTTGTATAGGTGAGCATGTATTACGTTATAGGCTTTTACTATTTGAAAGCGTGTAAATCTATTCGGTTCTAAGATGAGAATCTTTTTATGAGCCATTGAAACTCAGGGCAATTATTCTGCTTTTGCGTTTCATTTTTGGCATGTACGTTTCATTGACTTTTTCCTTATTTATTGATAAGATGACATATTTAATATTCTAATCATAATCGGATTTTCTCCATTCACAGATATTGATGAATGTGATAGCAATCCTTGTCTGAACGGAGGAACGTGTCAGGACGATGTCAATATGTACTCGTGTTTGTGTTTACCGGGTTATAACGGGTCGAGCTGCCAAACAGGTGAGCTAGGATTATGTACAACGCTTGTAATTTAGAGTAGCGAATAGGAATCTGCTGCTGAATTTGATAATGAAGCTAAACCTTTTGTTAATAACCACAGAATTGATCAGTGTTTAATAGTAGCTATGACAAAAAATCGCGGGCGCACACACTCGCGCAGGATTCGAACCTAAGACCTCCTGATCTCCGGACAGGCGTCATCACCACCTGACCAGCGAGCCTCCGCCCGACAGCAAGTGTCGGTTCCAATCCTCATAGCATGTATCGGGCACCGCGTAATTTATAGGAAAAGGTTGAAAATCAAAACGATAAGAGTGCTATTTACCCGAAATTGGGAACAATGCTTGTTAATCTACCCGCCTTTGATTAAGTATGTTTTTTTTTTTCATTTAATGAAATTTGATTATTTCGATTTTATTCATTCAGAGATTATGATAGTTGGGGTCGAGACATATTTCTCTGTTCTTACTTTTTTTGTGCGTAACAATGGACATACATTATGAGAGCATGTAATTCAAAGAGGAATTGAAAAATTATTTGATGAAAATTGGTTTTGAAGTATCTGAAATATCAAAAACAGATCGAACGTAATAAAGGGTGGCACCCATCTTTTATTACTATTCCTTTGTATTTCTTTTTTCTTTATATCTCAGCCATTCAAAAACCGATTTTAAATGCCTCTTTTGATGTATGCTCTGTTCTTTATCTTGAGTGGTATCTATATCATGAGTGGCATCTCCAGAAAGCTAAAAGCCCAATGCTCATATCCATCAATACTATACATATCTTTCAATCTTAGAATGTGATAATGCCCTTCTGCTTTTCAGCAGACGATAATTATTTGTAACTTTTCACTCATATCCGGCATATTTTTAAACAAATGCAAAATAACACATTGTATGATTTTTTTTTTTCTTTTTAACGCTAAATGACGTACTGAACCACGACCAAATTATGGTCTATTACAGTAAGTTATGTGCATGTACATTCGGGGAGATGCAGGAGAGTTGAGCCACCCCCTGAAACTTGGTTAGAGTTTACAGATGCAGCACTTTTGCCCTCTGTTGGCAGTGCTTAACATTACTGTCACTTTAGCACAAGCAAGCAGAGGTGGTACAGCAACGCAAAGACACACGTCATAAAAAAACAAAAACAAAAAGACAGCAGAAAAATGAACTGATGCGTTTCAGGTATCACCTTTTCTATTACTCACATGACAACAAATGGTTAGTCAGTGAGTTATGTGGACTCTAGGTCACATTGTTACATCTTTGATAAATTTAATGGATTTTTTATTTTCTGGTTTTGATACGCGTAAGGAAAGTTGAAAATGGCCACGTTGAGAAGAGTTTAGCAATGCAGTCTATTAATCAAATTCATGAAATTCTTCCTTCGACATGTTTTCATGCAACAAATTGCCCTTCTTCGACGTAAATAAGCACTCAATTGATCAGTGTCTAATGGTAGCCAAAAGTAGCCTATAACGCGGCGCCCCCTGCATGCTATAAGGATCAGAACCCAAATTTGCTGTCGGGCAAAAGCTCATAGGGCTAGTGGAGATGACGCCTGTCCGGTGATCAGGAGGCGTAGGTTCGAATCCTGCTCGAGTGTGTGCGCCCATGGGTTTTGTGTGTGTGTGTGTGTGTGTGTGTGTGTGTGTGTCTGTGTGTGTGTGTTGGTTACTATTAAACACTGATCAATTGAGTGCGTATTTACGTCGGTGTAGGGAAATTTGTCAATCAGCTGCATAAAAACATCTCGAGGAAAGAATTTCATGAAAATGAAAAAAAAAGTTACCTGCACGCGCGAGTGTGTGTGTGTGTGTGTGTACTTTAGATAATGGTTGTCTACTTGCAAAAAAGTTAATCTGAGAGCCAGAAGAACACATTGAATATCATTCTTAACATTATAGCTTTTGCTCTTCATCCATGTTGCTTCTCAGTACGTCTAGATGACATTTTTTTTTTTTTTTTTAATTTGACATGTTACAACCTGTATTATTCGGATTTGATTCTCAAGAGAGGAACATTAAACCATTTCTCCCTTGGAGTCAAGTGGAACATATAAGAATGTTTATAATCTTAGTACATTTTTCGTCTTTCAAAATCAGTATTTTTCAGAACCAAGTCTCAAGTTAAATATGATATATATATATATATATATATATATATATATATATATATATATATTATAAGAAAAGATAAAGCACATTATAATCATACTCTAATTCCTTTCCGATATACCTGTGCTCCTAACTATTCTGATTGAAAAGGAAAAATATAAAATGTATTTGCAATCTGATACCACATCAAATTATCTGACCAAATATTTCTTATATCATTATGATAACTAAGGCCCATACATACTACTTTACTAATATGCTAGCTATTTGGTGGTTTGTTTAACTGAACATGCATTACATTATAGTCGTTTACTATTTGAAAGCGTGTAAATCTATTCGCTTCTAAGATGAGAATCTTTTTATAACCCATTGAAAATCACAGCCAATATTCTGCTTTCCGTTTAAACTGTATGCTTTTGGCGTTTTGGTTTTTGCAGGTACGTTCTGTTGACTTTTTGTTTATATTCTAATCATAATCTGCTTTTCTCAATTTACAGATATTGATGAATGTGATAGCAATCCTTGTCTGAACGGAGGAACGTGTCAGGACGATGTCAATATGTACTCCTGTCTGTGTTTACCAGGTTATAACGGGTCGAGCTGCCAAACAGGTGAGCTAGGATTAGATATTTTAGAGTAGCGATATTAGACCCTCTGAAGAGCCCACTAATGTCTAAATCGCCCACTAATATCAAAACAACCACTAATGTCATAACACGTCGACGAGTCGACGACAAATGTCAAAACAACCACTAATGTCATAACACGTCGACGACAAATGTCAAAATTTCCATTTTTACTGCAATTGTCATAACACGTCGAAGACAAATGTCAAAATTTCCAAATTTACTGCAATGTCATGACGCGTCACAAGGACCGATCCAGGAATTCCATAAAGGGGAGGGGCCTTTACAAAGTCAAAGGCTGGAGCGACCCTCCCCCTCCCCATTTTCTGCTTTTTATTTCTGTTGTGTTGACGAAATAAAGAGAGGGGCACTAAAAGGGGATGCGCCCCCTCTCAACCCGCGATTGCGTCAACCACAAGTCAAAATCGGGGATTAACCACAAATGTCATGACACGTCGACCACAAATGTCATAACGCGTCACAGGGGTGGCTCTAGGAATTCCGTAAAGCGGGGGGGGGGGGCGCCTTTGCAAAATCAAAGGCTGGCACGACCCCCCCCCCCCCCCATTTTCTTATTTATGTTTCTGTTGGTTTAACCTAATAAAGTGAGGGTGTACCAGAGGGGGATGCGCCTCCTCTCGATCCATCATAGTCTGGGCTCCGTCCCCTTTTCCTTGGTGCGATAAACCAAGAGAGGGCGCAAATTTTCTGATTGCGATTAGTCTGGTTTCCAGACCCTTTGCCAACTGGACTCCGCGGCGACGAAGTCGCCGCCTTTATTTCGACGTTGAGGGGGTCAATATCATGAATAGCGAAATAGTATGGGCAGAGGATCTGGAAGCCAGACTAGATTGCGATGATCGAGAGACTGCGCGCCCAACGAAAAAGGGTCCGGGAAGAAAGTTGTATAAGTGAGGTTCACACCTAGATCCCTTTACCTTAAGGTTTTCAAAACCTCGAGATTTTGTGTAAACTACGAGGCACTAAACTCCAAGTTTGCGTAGATGTAGACGCATGTAGTTTTGAAAACCACGACAAAACCTTGAGGCGAAGACACCACGACAACACCATAGGATTTCTTAGGGTGTTGTCGTGGTTTCGTCGTGGTTTTGGGAAGGCCCCCCACAGAGCGCTTAAACTATGACAGATGTGAACTGAGTTTTGTTAACCACGACGCTCATTTTTTTCCACAATAGCGCGCAACCCTATGTGCGAACTAGGCGCCATTTATTTTCTATCGTAGTTAGCTTTACCTCGAGGTTTTGCTAACTGCATGTAGGTATGAACGGCATCGAAGTTTTGTCGTGGTTAGGGGAAGGAATTTTTTCGTAGTTAGTATAACTACAAGTTTTTGGATAGGTGTAGACATGGCTAATGTCGTCTCACCTTCCATCTTCTTTGCAAAAGATCATCCTGCGCCATGTGAGGGTTGCATACAAAACGGTACTTGTTGCTGGGTGTGTGTCGGTCAATACACCATAGCCACGACTGCGCTGGAGCGCGTTTGGTTTTTATGTCAATCTTTAAATATTTGGATTGTCTATGCACCTCTTACACATTTTATTGAGACCATGAAAATGCGCTTATAAATGATTCTTTTATGTAGATGGCGAAATCATAAATCAGATTAAAAGAAAAAGAAAAGTCTCTTAAGTTATGTTCAGACGGGAGTCCTTAACCTCGAGGTTAGGAAACCTCGAAGACACACTCGTAGTCAGCAAACCTCGAGGTTTGCTCGATGTTTCGAGCCACGAGAAATCTTATGGTTAGCGCTCTAACCACGAGCCGCGGGGGGTTCCCACTCGTAGTTAAGCACCGTGTGGACACAAAAAACAACAAACTCGAAGTTAAGAGTGACCTCGCCGCGAACTCCAGCCCCTACAATTTCTCTCTGCTTCCGGGTCAACCTCCCACACGTATAAATACACCACAAATACACTACACGTGCGTGCGAGGTGAAAAACCTATGACGCACATCACAACATCATCTTTTCTTCCCATGCGCTTGATCTCTGAAACTGAACACGTCGAACTCGCTACTTTATTCTATTTTCTTCTCCGACGCTAAAAAATTGTTTTCGACAAATATCTTCCTAAAGCCATAAAGTCATCAGTGCAGTGCTATCTCTGCATACCGAAGCTGGTGCCGCCGGTGGGAAAAAGGGTACCGGTAAGCGAGTCCGACTGGGTTGGACTAAAGAAGAAATAGACGCATAAGCTTGTTAGCAGTATGGGCTGAAACTTCCGGTTTTGTGGTTTTAACATCGAGTGGGACCCACTCGTATACGGGGGGCAGAAGCTTAACCTCGAGGTTTCGTAACCTCGAGGTTAAGATTCGTCGTGTGGACACACGTCGTAGTTAGGGGGCAAGAGCTAAATCTCGAGGTTTCCTAACCTCAAGGTTAGGGCCTGCCGTCTGAACGTAACTATTTTAACGACTTTCAGTCAGATTTTGACTGAACGCGATAAATCATTCGCCCTGACAGTCTGTTTATCAGTCTGTTTATCAGTCAGTAAATGGAATTCGCATCTATATGACTTCGTGTGTGATCTATATTAATGACATGTAGATTATTATATACCTCACACATTGGTTTCCGATCATTCAATTCTTCTGGAGAAAAGATACAGTACCTTTTTTCTTCATATGTGGGTCTAAAATGAACACATATAGTTGAATTTACTGCTGAATTTGGATTAGACTAGTCATCCACTGTATAGGTTTTATACAGTTCAGTACCTTTCTCCCAACACCCTGCAGATCTGCCAGGGATTGAGCAGGCACCTCCCTGGACTGAGGGAGGTGAGTCTCACCATGGAGGTACACGTACTCTAGTGTGCAGTACTGCATGCATGCATTGCATAATAATACATGTATGTACCCGGTATACTAGTTTAGTTTGGCCATGAAGCTACAACATTTGGCCATGGAGCTACACAAACGAAATAGCTCCAAGGTTTGTCAATCTACGATTGCTAATCTCTAGTGTTTCCCCTCTCATGTTTTTTTTTTTTCAACTCTGTACAAAGAAATAGGGCCCAACAGTAGCCATGACTGTTGGTATCATTTTCAGACATGTTCTTGATTTTGCGATCTTGTTTGTATCAACAGGATTGGGTAAGAGAGAGGTATTTCAATCGGCCTCACTGTGTCCGAGTGAATCCATAAACACTTTGAAGATCGAGGCACTGATTCTGTATCAAATTGATATTATATGCAAATTGACTGGATAGGCCTGTACTTCGACTGCAGTCGACTGTGTATGTTGTACTTGTGGGCCAATCCTATAATATAATAATATAATCATTATATTATAACGAAGCCTTGAACTTCTGGAATCCTTTTTTTTTTTTAACCAAGTATAAACGTAAAGTAGGTTTACAATTGGGTTTTATGTCTGGAGAACAATAATTCACAACAGCATAGGGCCTAAGTACCACGCAATTTCAAATAAAAACATCCACAAATCTTTCTGAGTGTGGCTATGACAATGACATTAAGTGATTTCATCGATGAAATAATGTACCCATCAAACTCAAAGCTTCTTGCGAATAGTGTGCTATGAAGTCAGTATAACAGGTTAGAACACGCTTTGATTACGCGAGCATAAAGGTTTACCGCGTTGAGCATCACAAGGAATGTCATTGTATCAGTTTTGATAAAAAAATAAGCTGGTATTTCTTCAGACCTAATTCCCCAAAGGATGATAAAATGAAGTGTTTGGAGAATTTACGTGGCAAACCTTATGCACGCTATTTACTCAGTATACGGTTCGTTAATCCAAAAATTGAATAGGAGTTGTTTTCCCGAAGCTTCGTTAATCTGAAAATAAGAGAAACTTCATTATTCTGAAGGTTTGATAGCGCCCCCCCCCCCCCAAAAAAAAAAAAAAGTGAAATAAGGGTTCGTTAATCCAAAAATGGAAAAAATTGCATACTTATAACAAACCTTCGGAATTAGTAACCAATTTTTGTTTTAAACTAACTAACCATCGGGATTGCAAGTTTTTTTTTCTTTCTTTTTCTTTTACGGACTATACAAACGAACTTTCGGAAGAACAATCCTTTAGTATTTTAAACGAACCTTATTTCATTTTGGATTACCGAGCTATCGTAATAATAAACCATGGGAAAATGTACCTTCAGAATAACAAACTGTAACCACAAATAAGAAATTTCTGAGTCCAGAATTATTTAGCATTTAACAATCCCAGCGGATATTATGCAATTCTGATATTCACCGTGCGTTCATGATGATGCCATGTAACCATCAGGAGGTAAATTATAATCATAAAGAAGGCGAGAGAACCTCTTTGATATAACTAGCAAACTCCACAACACCATACTGAAGGGAATAGTGTGATATAAATTAGACACTTGCTTATGAATATATCGTAGTGCAAAATGAATTTATCCATTATTCATGAAACTTTATGATACCACAGTTTCCGGGGTTCACCCCTATATAGAACAATACGTATCACACATGATAACAAAGGTATACACTCCTATAAAGTTTATCTAGCTGCCCTAGATTTTTAATCCTTCATTGTTGGATGATAATCAAAGATGTTCATTAACAGCATGATTAAAGGAGAAATATCTGGTATTTCCGATTAAACATATTAGTACGGATTGAAATTAGACGGATTGAAATATGTCGTGCCCCACACTGCACATCATTATTTTTTATATTAAATATGTTCAATATGTATATGCAATTTTATAATAGCTAGGCTCGAAAGTTATATCATCTGTGATGTCTAAATATTTGCTAAACCAGGTACTTTAGGGTATTGCTTTCCAATAGGTGATCTTCAACCATACAGACAAGAGAAAGTCCACCCCCATTAAAGAGAGAGAGAGAGAGAGAGAGAAGAAAAATGCATGTCTTTTCAACAGTATGGCTTTGCGGGACGTAATTTGCCAGAGGTATCTTAATTACTTTTCCCCATTTTCTGCGTGTATCAATGAGAATGACCTATATTTCCTCCTGCGTTTACATTGGTGAGCACCCATTAAAAAAAGTGTTCACCTTCAGAAGTCATAAGACAATTTGAGTCACTGTGTACCTGCATCTGTGAAGCATTCTGCTTTTGATGTATCATTACAATGTCATGCTGTATCATCATCCTTCGAACAACACTTAAAGGGACATAGTCCCGGTAGTGTAGATGGCGCTGTTGACGCTACTGCCGATCACCGTTAACATACAACGTGTTTCTACAGAACCCAAAATTCCGGGTCTATCGAATTGTATCCGATAGAGGGGGCTGTAGAAACACACCAGTAACGGTTTCTTTCCGATGCAGATTCCGATACCGATTCCGCTTAACTTAACCGTCTAATGAGGTAGTGTCAGCGCTGTAGAAACACGCCAGGTTCAATAATCCGATACTGACCCGGAAGACAATCACCAGTTTGACATACACGTGTACGGTAATGTGGCCATGACTTTTATGTGCATGCATGCTGCAGCTATTTATCTAACGTTGAATACTAGTATAGTTGGGTGTCTCCAACACGTCCGAGTACTAGTATTATACAAATGATGCACAGGATAGAGTGCGTTAGTGTAGGCGTAGTGCACTCTCGGGTATTTACAATGTAGTGCAACATGCACTCGGCTTCGCCTCGTGCATGTTTCACAATAAATACCCTCGAGTGAGCTACGCCTACACTAACGCCACGAAATAATCCTGTGCATCATTTGTTTTATAAAATGGGTCGAAAATTCGAAAACTAACATCATTTTTCAGCGTTTTTCACTTACCTTTGCGGGTCAAGACGTCCGAAGATGTTCGTCCCAAACTTTTACGCACGTCGCACTCGCGGAAGTCCCGCACATACAGTATAAGTATAATGGGGGGTTGGGTTTCCGGACACCCGCATGAAAACTTACTTATTTTACATAGAATATGCACCCTTTACCTTAAAGACTTGATATAGACTCCTCATATAGGCCTACTAGACAACATACTCTGAAAACGGCGTGAGAATTAACCTGCTAAATCGTTGGATTTGCTCTTCAAAGTGACTCCATGTACGCGTCCGGTCCCATAACGCTTGGTCTACTGTACTGTACAAAGTGTACGTAATAGTACAGTATACGTACGTACGCCACATATTATGTTATGCACAAGGGAAGACAGGCCGGCCGGCCGGCAGCCCGAACTAGAAGTTGTTTACAGGATTGACAGCGCGTACGCGTATGCATGCAATTCATCAAAGGAGCCGCCGCGCGCACAGACGATCGGCAATCTACCATAGGATTACAGGCAGTGCAGTTGTACTGAAGTAAAGGAAGCAGGTGTGTCTCATTTCAGCGCTTCCTATTGGCTACATTCTTGAACCCATTTTATAACAGGTTCTAACGTTACTAGTCACTTATTTGCCTCAGATTTGACAAACTTGTAAAGAAAATACTCTGAATTTTAACGTAAAGAAAAGACACACGAACAGGGGCAGGGGTGTTATTTTTACACAGTTGCGCTGTAATTATAAAACCAAGGCAACTAACACTAGATTTAGTATTTAGGTGGAGAATCGGATTCTGTAGAAACAACCCGGTTCCGCGTTAGCGCACTGTTTGATTACGCGCTTGCAAATGCTAGGTCTATCGGATTCTCTGTAGAAACACGCTGATTGATACGAAGATTGCCGAAATTGAGCTGTCATCAAGAGTAAAGCGCGTAGGTGTTGCTAAGTAACGTTGCATTCGTTGTCTTCTCTGCGCATCACGCAATCTGTAGTGATGCCAGGGTGCGTGCATATGTGCTTCTAATTATGACATCACAAAAGAAGTTTGCTAAAGCTGTCATCCCCCTGAGCCGAATCATGAGCCGAACTGTGATCGGACCACTGACACAGTGGATCGGACTTCTTCGGACTCGGGGAAGGTGGGCCACAGCGTAAGCGCCAAAGAGAAGTCGATAGCATGGGTCTCTATAGGAAACTTGCGCCGTGCGCCCGCGTACGCATTTGACTAAAACACCGGGACCATGCACCTTTAAAGGGACTGGGGAGGAGTGTTCGGTTGTGCAAAACATGCGAAAGAGAAGGTGTTTTGGGTATAAAATGAAAAGTAGATATGTAACTTAACATGTGTCAAAATATCTTGGAAATCGGAATCTTCTCAAATGTTTTAAAAAGCGAAAAACAAAACATACTTTTCTGGAAAAAGATCCTTCGATACGATGGCGATACGTATTTCAATTGCGGAACACTGCTTGTTGACTGCGAACGTCAAGCCAACTTACAGCGAAATCAAGTCAAAATGCCGAGTGAGCTGCGGAACTACTAGTAGTAGTAATACGTAGAGCAAGCTAGCTTTACGGCTGGCTGTGCCTATGGTCGCGGCGAGCGCTGGCCGCACTTCACTTGCCATATCTCGCATCATACACAGTGCGCAGTGCTTCTAAGCTCGAGCTGTACGATCTTGCATGCTGTAACTACATGTACACATGTACTAGGTGTTTCAAAAAACATTTCCCACTTTTGATCATTAATAATTCTAAAACTGTTCGTCCGATAAAATTTTCATTGATATGAGTAATAGCTGAATAGTGTACAATTTTGTTGGAGGTAATTTGAATGTGAAAGCATAAATTAGTTTAATTAAATCTAAGATTGATTTTGAAGTAAGGTTTCAGAATTTGGTCAAATTTTAACCCTCTGTACAAAAATGAACTTTACACAGAAACCAATGATGTGTATGTGAGTGTGTGCTGACAATGGCCCTGAACAATGGACATGCCTGAACCACCTGTTGACTAGGCGTCAGTCCGACGCTCCCAGGCACATAAATGCTTAATCAATAATTCATGTGGATTGCACTGGGCACTGCTAGTCTGAATTCATGCACGGTAAAGGGTAGAATGCGTGCACATGGAAAAAGTAAGCACATGTTTCCATGTGCTTGCAAACACCACATTTCATTCCAGCTGGCAATCATTTTCAAATTTTGTTTCACATATCACTAAATTTGGGATATAATTAAGCATAAATGATCTAAAGTTCCTCATTTGTGTACAACTGTCTACTAATTAAATAGTCTGACAAATTTTGGCTTTTTCGATAAAAAACAGATCATTTGTGGTAAAGAGTTCAGCAGCATTTATCATTGGGGCGATTTGTTTCACAGTAGATTTGTTTAAGGCTCCATACACACAAGTGTATACTCTAATCGATTTTCTTTGCTTCCTGTAACCATGTTTACGATAGAACAGAAGGTATTCATTGTAATTTCATTTTTCAGAAGTAGGGAGAGCACTGTCGTGACTCAAAGACAGTATCGGCAGGTGTTTGACTTTACACATGTACAGATACTGCCAGAGGCTGAATAAAGACTAGTTGTGACAGTGGAATTTCTCATGAATAAATAATGAAGCATTCAAACCCTGGCCATTGTTCAGGACCATTGTCAGGGTGTTAACCACACACTCCCATACACACCCATTGACCCCTGTGCAAAGTGAAATTTTGTACAGAGGGTTGAAAATAGAGCAAAATCTGGAACCTAACTGTGAAATTAATCGTAGATTTCATGAAACTGATTTATGCTTTCATATTAAAACCACCTTCAACCAAATTGTACAGTATTCAGCTATCACTCATTTCAATGACAGTGTTATCTGATATATAGTTTATGAATTATTAAGAATCAAAAGTGGAAAATGTTTTTTGAAACACCTAGTATATATATAGGACAGTCTACAGTATAACGTTAGTGTACAGAGTTCGCGTTGTGTTTTCATTTGATGAGAGGCGCTAACCTAAAATCAAAGCCGAAGGACTCCACCGATTCTGATTCACATGTCCTTCTTCCAAGATACTATGAGAGCTAGTTCTATCGTCGGAAGATTCGGTAGGCTACGTATCCTAAAAGCCACCAAACTCCATTTAGAATACAAGATTCTTCATTGAGAAGTACCGAAAGCGGGATAGGTGAACGCGTGGTACGGTACTACGTAGCCCGACCAGACCCCTGGCTATTTATACAACGACTTTGCTGTGCGTGTACAATGTACATTGTACAATACGTACTTTTCCGGGTAAGGACACAGCCCAGTACGCAGTAGCTACCGTGCTTCGCATGGCGTCTGGTCGGGCGCGGGCTACGTAGCAAAAAAAAAAAAAAAAAAAAAAAAAAAAAAAAAAATCTCAATTATTGATTACAATTACATGAAACACAAACGGGTTGTGTTATTATATGTACATGTTATTTACATATCTTAAACTTTTCATGCACATGTCATCGTCAAGAAATGCAATCTTCATGGCAAACCCTTTTTTTTTATAGCAAGGTCTTCAAAGACTAGCTTGAAACACAAGAAATAGGCTATGGATAGAGAAGTACATGGTACCATGTTATATCTAAGCTTGCAATGGATCTAACCAATAGTTCATTTTTAGTACCATACCGGTACAACTTGTCATGTATTCGTAATTTCAAATGTGACTTAGTTGTAACATTTATTGTGGATGATTTTCTTCACAACAGACACATGCACTGAATACTAATAGGTTAGAAAGTTGGTCATTTAATTGGTATGGTTTAGGCCTACCTATTTTCTGTATGAATAGAGTTGATTGGAATTATTTCACAGATACTCACAAAAATGTTGGGAATCAGATCATTTTCAGTCTTCTAGACAATGTGACACCTGTAATAGTCTAATAACTAATCCAACAATTTCTTAGGCTATCTTATACATTTTCTTATTTATCATATACAGTGCACCATGCATGATGCAATGTCTTGTTCACCTACAAGGAGAAAAGACACAAGGAATAATCTGTTAAAGTCAATTATTTCCACATAGGCCAACAACATTCACTCAGTTTTATCTAGAACCCTGATTAGGTTTCTATCAATAGAACACATTTTTTTTTTTTCTCAGTGGTAAATTGATGCTTAACAATTAGGCCTACACAGGTAATATCTTGTTCTGATATTTCAGTGAACAAAAATCTAACACATTACTTATGTAGGGCTCGGGTTCGCTTAGCTCTCTAGCACGCATCACACTAAAAGCAAACTTGGGCAGCACACATGTGTTACTTGGAAGGAGTCCCCTGGCTAACTAACTTGTAGCCAATTTATTCTTCACATAATTTTGCATGGGTTTGATATTCATACACAAAATCAACATAACAAAACATGCAAATAAGGAAACAAAGGTCAAAACTAAATACTCATAATATGTAAATGATGTGTAACTTTGGTGATTTAGGCATGATTTCAATATTATAGGGAACAATGGGTGAGAAGTGAACGAGTGGAAAATGTCGTGATATGTGGTGCGTCTGTGATAGGTGGGGTGCGTGGATGCATGTGGATGTGTGTATGTGTGGGTTGACGTATTTATGTGTAGAGGGGTGGTACCTGTTATAACAGAAGGGGGGATACACTTGTAATAAATGGTTCAAAATTAATCTCTACACTTACGTTATATCGTACTACCATGCATACATACAAATTTCATGTGTACATAAAAATTGCATGTGTACATGGGACCTACATTAAAAGTTATGTGTACCAGGGTACACTGACCTTACATTTTCTTTTATTTTTGCATGTATATTTGCATTTGGTGTTGCATCATGAGCACATGTTCTAATTGCAAATGTGCTACATGTATTTAGAAACTGCTCTCACAGTAATGTTATGTGATATACAATGTAGAGATAAAAAATCTGTGCTAACGACTTGCATGTAGGCCTATATCTTTTAAATATGAAATGTCATAATAAAAATAGCTGTATAGCAACGATTGCCAATTTACACAGGTAAGGTAATAATTTGAAAAAAAAAAAGAAACTGCTCAGCATTCTGACATTAGTCAATTTTGGCATCTACACATTATACTCCTATCATATTGAACAATTATGATAATAATACTATAACATGTAAATAAAAAAAAAACTAACAAATGCAACCACTTTCAAATAACTTGCACATTTGCAGGGAAGAAATATTGAAGTGAAAGTCCAAGAATCAATGTCACATGGTTAATGACTTCAAGTACAAAGAACACTATACTATTTCAGTGTGGAGACCTACATATTGCATTGCCAAAACACATTGGCCCCAATTCACGAAGGTGGTACAAATGAAACCATGGTTTAAACCATGAACAAAAACCATGGAGCACCAAGTGTTGCATGGAATATTTCGTTACGAAATCAGTCATTTGGTTGATGAAATGATTATTTTGTAATGGAATGACAACATTTTGTAATTAAATGAACATTTCGTCCAAGATATGATAATTTCGTTAACGAAACGGTCATTTTGTCGACGAAATGACCAATTTCGTAACAAAATATTCCGTGCGACACTTGGCGCTCCATGGTTTTTGTCCATGGTTTAAACCATGGTTTCATTTGTACCACCTTTGTGAATTCGGGCCATATCAGTAGAAAATCGTTTACAGTTTACAGGGCCCCCTGGAAAACAGTACTTGATTACTGACGGGGCCACCCTGTATAAATAAAACGAAATAATAATAATAATAATCATGTAGGGACTTACCAAAATGTATATTACAATGTATTTTTATATAAGTGACCGTGCACCTCAAAACGAACATAAAGTCGCACACACTGATTTTGCGTGAGGACTGAAAATAAGTGAAATGGGTCAACCTAGCCGAACTTGACTTTTTCATATTTTCTGAAAGAGCGGGTCTTCTTTTACATTATGCTAAAATTTGGTATCATAAAACGGGCAGGAAAGTGTATTCTTTTAGCAGTTTATCTCGAACATTTTTGGTAGAATAGTGTGATTAGGTGTCTTTAGAATCCCTTTTTCATTTCTGAAAAAACCTTGTCCATACTCTTCACTTTCAACTCTAATAACTTTTGAAAGGATAGTGCTACTGCTTTGAAAGTTGTTATTGATTATTGACAGAATGTGTTAATGAGGTCTGTTTAATATCAGTTTAATCTGATATTCCCTTCATTATTGTTACTCTGGTGGTGTACTTCCTGTTTTTTGTCCCATTCATCGCACAGCCAGCAGGGTTGGTAAAGATTAAGCGCTTGAATAGACACTGTACTTCAGAGCCTCTTTTCTCAGTTTACACTTTTCCTGAGTTTGTGCTTTCTTTCCAATATTTAGATAGGTTAGGAGAGTCCATTTGATTTGAGTCATACATCATTTTAAAGCTTAAAGTCTGCTCTTTCAGAATATGGTCTTAACTAAGAATTCATGTCTGGCGACTTTTTGTTTGTTTTGAGGTGCAGAGTCACATATATGCGAATGAAAACTGAACATCTTGTTTGAAGTACTTCCAACACATCAAAATTCATACCTTTTTTTTTTGGCTATGAAATATAGATGCAATGAATATTACAAGGGCACAAACTCCATTTACCACAAAAATATTGTCCTCATAATAATGTGATTTGATAGAGTTATCACAAAATTATGTGCTGAAAAAGTGTCTTCCAAAATGCTGATGGACAATGCTACTGTGTAGGACCTGCTGTGCCACTTGAATGTAACACATGGCATGATATCAGTGATCACATAAATGATGATGAGGATAATAATCATTATGAAGATGATGATAGTAATAAAAACATCAGCAACAACAACAATAGTAATAATAATAATAACAATTAGAGCAATAATGAAATGTGTGAAAGGCCCTTTCAGTGATGTACACTGCTGTGCCGTTTGTGTTTCACTTTAAAACACTGATGCAATATTTTATCGTAACGGAGTAATTGTACCTTTTCACCACTGAAACACCTGGGAAACACAGGGGGAAAAAAGACCAAATGAAAAAACTAGAAATGTCGCTACGGCGACTGGTATGCCTCCGCCATAATGCATGGTTCTCCGAATAGGTCTATAGTACAATATCTGGACAATGTGTGATGACAGTTTCACACAATTGGCAAAATATTAAAATGACAGGTTTGCCACAAATCAATGTCTTGACAATGTGTGATGACAGTTTCACACAATTGGCAAAATATTAAAATGACAGGTTTGCCACAAATCGTCGGTCGCATTACGAACCGGCGAATGTTCGAATTTGCGCGGAAACACGATTACGAGATAATCGCGTTTAAAGAATCGGGACTTCTTTAAACGTATAAAAACGTGTCTTATAACCGCACATTGATGATGATATTAAGAGAGTGATGAAAGCGGAATTTTCTGCTTTGTTTGATACTAAATATTATTTTGTAGCTGCACCTGGGGCTCTGTGGTAGTGATGCAAAGTGCGTTTGCCGGTTCGTAAAACCCCCCATTTCAGCGTTTTACGTATATCGCGTACTAAAGAGAGGGCATTACGAACCGGCAAATGTTTACATTTGCCGGTTCGTAAAGTCCATGCTCAATACGTGTGGACGTAGCGAGTGCGCATTACGAACCGGCAAATGTAACATAAAATGGCGCGTATCATCACACATTCCACACGCTTAAGTGGTACGCGCACAGTGTAATGTATACATTCGCCGCTCTAGGTAGTGGGATTGTGATTCATTCATGTTCATTCATGTTCATTCATGTTAGTTGTATCATAATCATGGATATAGGAAAGTGTACTAGTAACAAACACCACAGTTATTTTCTCAAACTATACAACCTACCTGTGCTTTTACACATTAATTGTTGATGCGAGTAATGTTATCAAACTGTGCAATGGGTTTTTGATTGGATGAGTACCGTTCTATTAAAGTGTGCCTGGTAGTCACTGCAGGGCTGCCAACTTTCACTCATCGAGAGTGAGACTCACTCATTTTGGTCCTTTCTCACTCTAAAACTTTATTTCATTTGCATGCATTTCTATTGATCTCACTCATTTTGCCTCCTAAATCATAGCATTGGCCTATGGCAGTCTCACTCTCAACTAGTTTCAAATGTTGGCAGCCCTGTCACTATCTATAAATATTACAAGTGTTAAGTCATTATCAGTATTGAGAGAATATAATTACACCCATACAAACACAAACATACACAAACACACATACACGCACATATACCAGTAAACACACTCGAACCCACACACACAACCTACTTTCTGACACATTAATTGTTGATGCCAGTAATGTTATCAAACTGTGCAATGGGTTTTTATTGACTACTGGATGAGTACTAAAAGTGCGCCTGGTAGTCACTGTCTATAAAAAAGTGTAAATTCATTATTGAGAGAATATAATTACACCCATGCAAACACAAACATACACAAACACACACTATACATGCACATACCATTACACACACTCGAACAAACACACACACACACACATACCCTCTTACAAAGCAGTCATAATCACCTTGTTCTCCCAATTCTAGGTATCTGTGTCTCTCTCACTCCTCTTTTTTTCCTTTTGTTCTTTTTTTTTCTATTCACCAGTCCCCAAGTTTGTGAAGAATTCTGCATTTTATTAATTCAAAATGCACCATTCCACATGTGTGTTCATAATTACATACAGTAACTACAAAACAAAGCATTCTCCTCAAACTTCCAGATGTAACCTGTAAATTCAGAGACTGATTTTTTTTTTTTTTGCATTTTCGACAGCTCACAATAATTACATTGCACACTATTATTACAATACATTAAATTACAATTGATACAAAATAAATGTGACATTCTCCATGATACTTCACTATGTAATCTCACTTGGAATGAGAAGTTAGGCATTTGTTGCATTTCAGAATTGTGTTCTGACCACTATAAAAGTGGTGCAATAACAAGTACAAAGTACAAAATTCTCCCAACACTTCACGAGGTAATCTGACCTGTAAATTGGTGAGAAGTTCTGCATTTCCTTGACTTTAATGTACTACAGTAGTACGCGTGTTAGTCACAAATAGTGCAATAACATGATCAAGTGTACCATTCTCCTCACACTTCACAAGGTAATTTTGCCCAGGGTTGAATTAATGAAAGTGATACCCAATGTGTTTATAAACACGAGTCTACAAACTTTAACAGTCTGCCAACTACTGGACTGCTGGGAGGAGAGTAGTGTACGTCATTTGTCTCTTTTTGCTGTCCTTAGGATGGGGGACAACATGACAACATGTTAATAGAAACATGTCTGGCTAGCCATTCTCTTTCTAGGACCAGAATTTTCAAGGCATGATAATATTGTCTGATAGACATTCTGCCATTTTCACTGAGGCAATCATAGCCAAAAGATTGATATAGTTACGTGTTAAATCACATCTTTGATGGTTAAAATGTGTTCTACCATCTACAAATATTTCTGACCTTTTGTAGGCTTCCCCACTGTTCAGCTTTTTTTTGACAATTCTGTAAATAGATTCCATGAATTTTTTCATGACAACTGAAGATCTATCAGGAATAGAACTGATGTCAGTACCTACATATTCTTCCACATGAAAATCTTCTGGCTTTGCACTGACATCTATCTTCCACTCCCTCAAAAGCCTCAATGGCAGTAGTTTCCCAATTTGCAATGAAGAGACAATAAATGGAATACATACTGGAACACTACACTTTATTTCTATTGTTTCTTTTATATTGAATAAGGTCCTCCCGAAGTGATAAAAATTGGTCGATTTGTGTGAAACTGTGTTGAAATTACTGAAAGCATGTAGCAAATATGAACACTGAAGATAAAATAATTACCAGAAAGTATTACAAACTTGATCATGCATCAAGTCTATATTTGTACAAGGCACTATGAGCAAGAAATTCACCAATAATTCCCTTTCCTTTCCTTACAAGAAACATGTACAATAGTTTGCCTAAATGGTCTTTATTTTAGGAAAGTTGGTCAACAGTTAGTGCACTACATATAATAATGTAAATACAACCAGATGTATACCAACAAGACTAGATAGAGGGCAATATAGAATACATACAGCATAATATGAACATGCTGTACTTCCATTACACTTCACAAACAGTTTTCTATTGCTTTCCTGTGTCCGGTTACCATCAAAATCGGTTCTTCAATGTCTGACAGGGACATTGCTTTCTCGAGATTTAACAGTTTTCCATCATCCAGCAAGGTTCAGTATTCTTTGTAATCTGAAATAAGAGTGGAGGACTTAGTCTGCTTTCAAATTGAAATCAGGTACACCTAATGCAAGGAAAACAAATACATAATTTGATGAAACTGCCAAGTCTGGTTGAATAATTGTTACTTCATTTACTGTTTTTTTTTTAACTATTGTTTGCAGAAGACAAACTATTTTCTTTAAATTTTACAGGTTGCCTGCCACAAACTTTTTCTTACAAGAGTGAAGGATAAAAGAAAAAAAAAGATAATCAAAGTATTTATCACATGTTTAAATTATTTTACATTTGTTATTGGAAAATTAAGTTTTGGCTCATAATTGCTTTTTTAGGAATTTGCACCACACAGACAGATAATGCAAGAAATACAAACAACAGTTATACAATGCCCTGAACTTCTCAACTCCAGTTGAATTACCTTCAGTTTCAAAGGTAACATTGCTGCGTTGTTTCTTAGAATGCGGACACCACAGTTGTTTGTAGAGGCTCTGCTTCTGTTGCTGCTGCTGCTTCTAGCAGTGTTGCTAATGTTCCTGAAGTGCAGATGCTAAAGTTGCAAGTAGAGGCTCTGCTGCTACAGTGGTAAGTAGAGGCTCAGTTGCTACAGTTGTAACTAGAGGCTCTACCACTGTTGTCGTACTTAGAGGCTCAGCTGCTAGGGCTGTATGTACAGGCTCCGCTGCTGCTGCTGCTGCTGCTGCTTCAAGCGGTGCTGCTGATGTTTCTGGGGATTCAGCTGTCACAAATCGACGTTGAGGCTCTGCTACTGCTGTCGCAACTAACGATACTGCTGGGGAAGTTGTAAACAATGCATCAATGAAAAAAATTATGTGACCATCCTGAGGGTAGAATCAACAAGATTTATACTAGATATACTTGCAAACATCTATCATGGACACTAGAATCTACAGTGTATTACATGCACATAAAGCAAATTATCAGTAATTGATTTTGTTTTGGGACTGAGAAGAGACGTTGACATAATAAATTGTAAGTAATAATCAATATCAGACTTTTAAAGAAAGGAAGTGGAAAGCTAACAGTCTTCAGCATCCTACAGTCATTACAAACTGCAATTACGACATTTGTTTTATTCATTACACAGAATTGAACAGTGATTGAAACGGTAATGCAATGAAAGTACATTGTACCTACATGATACCATGCATAAAAATCTCTACATCATTTTAAAATGAAAAAAGACATAATATATCTTGATAAACTTATTGATGTAGAACAAATCAGTAACTATGTATTCAAATTACCTCAGGCAGAAAGAGGAATGCCCTCGTCATCTGACATCCTACGTCCATCCATGGGCATGTTGAAGACTTGAAGCATCCTCCCTTTCCACCAGCCATTTTCACTTCTCATATGTACGCAGGAACCATGTTTCGGTTTGGTCCGTTGAGCATGATAGAGGCCACTTGAGCTGACAGGATTCATAGAACCATCCCTCTTCCACTTGACAAGAACATCTATGCCTACGGTGGTTCAAAAACACAAAAAATTGTATGGACAATTTCAGTGAGAAATTTGACAGTTGTGTCATACACTATGTGATAAAACATTACAAGTACCTGCAGGTTTGAAAAATGTGAAGAAGAGTATTTCTTAGAGCTAAAGCACAATTTCAGAAGAAAAAACAAAGTAACATAAGGAAATTCTTTACAGGCAATCACCTACGACATTTTGTGAGACAAAATGAAAATAGCTACAGCCAGCATACCTATTTGAAATGCAAAAAAAAATTGTCATCAAAGTCTGCTGATCTCTGAAGGGCATAGTAATTCAGGTGCTATTGGTCGAGCTTTTACACCTTGGGGTTGGCAAAGGTAAATAATGATAACTGCTACACATTCTTTGATTAGAAATGTGATGTCTTTCACATAAAAACCTAACAATCTTATACACAGAAGTGTTAGTGCTTGCTTTTTTCTCTTTTAATACATTGAGTAGCAGTCAACATTGATATACATGTATGAAATAATTACAGTAAGGCCATTAGAAACTTCCCCCAAGTATGCTCAAACAGGTGCCTAGGGAAGAGCTTGTAATATCAACATGAGCCTGTCCTCACCAGGTTAATATCTGCATAAGATACTTGACAGTAGAGTTAGATAAGATCGACATTACAGAAAAGGTATGACTACATTACATTCCAGATATCAAAACAGTGATTTCAAATGACATGGTATTGTTCAATCATCTATTCCACTGAAAGTAATAAATGACCTATTCCATTCACCGTAAACTGAGAAATGTTTGTGAATACGTGGTTCCCGGTACACTTTATGGTCCACAAGTACCGGTACCATAATCACTTGTTACGAATCAAGCTTACCATTATAGGCAGAAGGAAAAACATCCTCATCACCACTACTCTCTGCGGTTGTACGTAGGCTCTGCTGCTACAGTCTGAAAGGCTCAGCTGCTACAGTTGAAAGTTAGGATCATGCTGCTACAAATGTAGAGTTTTACGGTAGCATACGTAGACGCTCTGTTGCAATAGTACTGTCGGTAGGCCTACTGTAGTACATAGAGGCTTCGCGACTACAATTGTATGGAGAAGTTCAGCTGCTACAGTTGCACTTTACAGGCTCTGCTAATGCTGCTCCTGCGCCGAGAGGTGCTGCTGATGTTCCTGGGATGCTAGCTGCTACAGTTGTAATGATAGCGGTGCTGCCTTTGTTTGTGGGGACTCGGCTCCTGCTTGTAGTGGCCTGCTGCTCCTAGAATTATCCCCAAAATATAAGGAAAATCATGTCAGTGTTATCAGGGAACAAATAGGATACCGGTACCACGGTAACTTATATAGAACAAAAATCCCTGGATATAGGCTTATACTTGTACACGAGTGTTAAAAAAAACTGTGAGTACCGGTACCGGTAATCAACTTCGTTTAATTTTTCTGAAAGTTCATTGATATCTGTCCCGGTAATCAAAATAAGTAACATACCGGTGAATACAATCTCGATCTAGCCTATAAATTTACTGTTTACGTGTAGGATTTTAGTTAGACAGTAAAGGCCAGAGCAGCTATTCTTGCATGCTTAAGGAAGCTACTAGTGGTATATGTAACTATAACTGACTTAACACTGACGCTAAACAGTCTCATCATGCAATTTCATTCTTACTTAGGGCCTAAATACTATTTTTTTTTTAAATGCAACAACATGAATCTTTGAAAACAGTGATAATCATTTATTACTTTGGGCCTATTTTCAGTTCTACCTGGGTATTTGCAATTGCTACACGATATTTTTTTTCAGTTTATAGATTCTACTATGCTTTAGTTTAAAAAACAATGCATACGGGTTGTAGGCCCTATGGGAGGATTGCTTTATCTCTGACCAAGAATAATCAAGGACCCCCTTCGACAAACATGGTGGCTAGGTGTACGACTGTGTAGGATCTACAAGGAAATGAAATACACAGGAAAGCTACTTTTACATGATAATGTCGAGCAATTCTACTTCTCTGATGTAATATTTTATGAGTACACATTAACCTGCCCCGATTATCATTACTTTTGTTTTCAAACAGAAGATTAAATAACAAATGAGCAACAAAATGCACCTAGTAGTTACATACCAGCACAATTCCGAGTGTATGGGACTGATGGTGATGACGAGCCCTCGCTCGCGGCCTCGCAAGCTCCTCGATTCGCCCCACATACCTCACGTGTGTTCCGTCTGAACAGGGATTTTACGAACCGGCGAATACGAACATTTGCCGGTTCGTAATGTCACAAATTGCAGCATTTGGACATTTTGAAAATTCGTCACTACCAAAAATACATGTTTTCGTGAATTTTGCGATTTGATATTTTGGGGATAGATAGAGTTTGGTATGGACATTCAAAAAATGGAAAAAAGTGAATTTTGAAAAATTGACCCAAATTCGAACATTCGCCGGTTCGTAATGCGACCGACGAAATGTGCTGAATGTTCACTTTCCTAGAACTAGGTTCAATTGGATGAATGATTAAAACGTCAGAGTGCAGGTATTTGGGGAACTGATGATTTTTACTTGACTTTTGACCCTTTTATAAGTTTATGCATTGAGTAATTTTCAAGGTATTGAGAAAAAGTATAATTTCAGTATCAAATGGTAAAATAGTATTATCTAAACCTGGCCTTTGACCTTTGACCTCACAGTTCCAAAGAGAATCACTGTTAGGTAGAACATGCATAAATATGTAAGTTTCATGATGATACCTTGAGTTACTTTCGAGATATGGGGGAAAAAGTGCAATTTAGCACTTTCACTTGACCTTTGACCTTTTGGCAAGAAACTTCCCACAGAATATATATTGGGTAATGCATACATCAAGTTAAAAAAAAATCCTTCAGGCATTGCATAAATATAAGGAAAGTAGTGATATTTTGAGGAGTTGACCTTGACCTTTCACCCCCTGACCTTTGACCCATAATCCCCAACTTCCCTAGATAATCACTGCCCATCGGTACATACTAAGTTCCATGAGGATACCTTGAACCATTTGCGAGATATGGAGAAAAACAGGAAATTTCAACCTATTTTTTCACAAAATAACCCGTGACCTTTGACCTTTGACCCCGTGACCCTAAAATCCAAACAAAGTATTATCACCCCAGGATATACCCTCATACCAAGTTTGATGTAAAACCACCACACGGTTCTTGAGATATCGACAAAAACAAAACGGGACGGACGTACGGACGGACGGACGGACGACCCGAAAACATAACGCCTCCGGCCACTTCGTTGGCGGAGACATAAAAAAGGACAAAACACTTTGTGCCTGGATATTGCAGCCCTTTCAGTTTCCAGTAACAGTTTAAGCACATGCAATTTAGGAGTTTACAGGATCTATATTCCCTACTTGCCACATGGGGCAAGAACAAATTTTCTAAGCAATCAATTCACTGTTTCATTCTGATTCACACGTTTGAGTACTAACATGTTTGTTGTTACCTCACAGAAAAGACAGAAAAAGAGAGTTCAGAGATATGAATGTAGTGTCATATCAGTTAGTATTGCCATCACATGAATGCAGGTCTATGATTGGAATTGATGTTATTCATGTTCCATGTGCATTTGTCAGAATCCCCAACAATCCTGGTACAAAGGTGCAGCTTTTTCATTACTAACATGTCTTTTGCTATTATACACAATGACGGCATAAATTGACAGTAGGCCTACAGGAAGAGCTGGTGTCAGAGCTATTATCATTGCCATCACTTGGATGCACTCAACATAATTATGATACTGAAGTCATCCAAGTTCAGTTTTCAAACATTTGTCAGCCACAAAGAAGAACATGAGAGGGGATATCACTGGCTTCATGGAGCTAAGTAGCTGGGAGGGCTGGTTCTGATTGATGAGAGAGGATGTCACTGGTTTCACTGAGCTTGGTGGCAGAGAGGGCTGGTCTCCACTGGCGAGATGGATGTCACAGTGGTCTCACCGAGCTGCGTAGCCTATTTGGCGAGAGGGGGTGTCACTGGCTTCAACAACCTGGATATCTGGGATGGCACTTGGATGTGATGCTAGCTGTTCCACTGCAATAGAGGCCAACAAGCACATTCTATTGATCTCTCATCTAATGACTGAATGTTGGTAATATACTATGTACTACACATTTACAATGAAAAATTACTTTACTACTCATATAGACTCAATTAACTATTCAGTATTACACATAGTAAATATTCTCTTTAATGACTATCATTCAAGCAATGACAAGTTCAGTACTAATGAAAGTAATTGTTAGATCCTGAAAGTCCAATGAAAAAAGCCCACTTTATTTATGATATTTACATAAAAATTCCCAAATATGCATGCCAAAGGGACTTCTTCATCATCTAACCCGTTATCTTCTAACATCTGCCCAGGCTCTGATAAAATCAATATCTGTCAGCACTCTCACCAGGTTTTGATCCACTTCAATCTGACCCAAGTCCTTTGCTCAAAGTAGCATTTTCCTCCACAACTAATTGGAGAAGGCAACGGCATTCACGAACTTGTCCTTTTTCCATTTCACAGGGGCATCTGGACAGGAGTTCATCTGTATATCAGACACAATGAAAGGCATTAACACTGACTTAGGATTAGGATAGTCCCATTAGTTCTTCACCAATCTGTAAATTTAGTCACAGAACTTGCTATCCCATTTATTTCAGTGTAGAGTCTACCAGGTAGCTATATCTTGTAGTGCTCACATATACAGCTGTGTATGCAACAGAGAAAACTCCATGAAATATGTTAGAAATAGACTGTCTACTGTAACTAAGTTAAATAGCAAAAAGGAAAATAAGACCTACAGACCCTAGCCAAATTTTTGATGAGTTGACACCTCACATGACGTCGGGATGACCTCAGCCTCTCATTGTGCATCTACAAAGTAGGCCCTATTTATATGTTGTGTATACAAACTCATATAGGGCCTATGTCTTTAAATCCAGCCACATGCATGGGATTTGGGGGTCTGTAATCCCACATACAATCATACAGTAGGCCTATATGTGGCTGCAATGTACAAACTAATGTATGTAACTTGTAACGCTAAAAGTAATGATAAAGACAACCATAATCTTATTAACTACTACCACAGCTATGGGTTAAAAAAAAATGTTATCAATTATTACAGCAAGAATAATAACAACATCGTTTGAGAACACAGAGTTAAATCGAACAATTTATTGATGTTTTATTTACTAAATATCAACATTAATTTTCATTTGCAGGTTCAAAACAGTTGTTGGATCTAGGTGTATTAAAACAAATATAGTACCAGGTAAAAGTTAGTTTGTACAAACCTTTTGTACCAGTGCAAGAGCTGGTTTCAATGGGCAAGAGGGGTTGTCACTGGCTTCATCAAGCTGGGTAGCTGGGAGGGCTGGTCTCGACTGATGAGAGGGGACATCACTGGCTTCACCAAGCTGGGTATAGCTGGTCGAAACTGACGAGAGGGAATGTCACTGGCTTCATCAAGCTGGTTAGCTAGGAGGGCTGTTCTCAATTCTCGCTACCCCGAATAGCAATTATATCGATATCCGATCGATATACCGAAAACACGCATGGAATTGTGGGATAGCTTTTAGGCATTTCAGCTTCCGGCCACTAGTATTACTTAGTAACGTAATTCGCAGCATATGGGACTGGGGGTACTGTGGGCTGCGTATGTAGCAATCACTGCGTTGGCATGCACCGTACCGCATTGCAAATGCACACACCGGACGCTGATCTTCTTTTAATTTCGCGTCTTTTTCATCGTCTATTTTGACGTTTCATCAATTATTTTTTTGCGAGTTTTGAAAGTACTCACGATGGTTTTCTCTTGTGAGGCTGCACAGTGTTGGGCTCATGATGCTAAACGTAAAAATCCTGAGAAATGGCCATGGATGAAGTCTGTGACCTGGGTGAAATTTCCCACCGAAGCTGGACCACGGGCGACATGGCTACGATTGATTCGACGGAAGGACAAGGTGAACCTTACGAAAAGATCGCGGCTTTGTTCCAGACATTTCGACAAAAAACAGATGTATGCCGATGGTCATGCTAAAGGATATCCCAAGTACTTTTACTGGAACAACTTTGGCCTCAGTGAAGAAGAACGTCCAACCACGTCGATTGACAAGAGGGATACCGCTAGAGCAGTGCTTTCAGTTTCAGCCCAACACTACCCCGCAAGCGCACCGGATGAAGCCGCTAGCGCTAGCTCCAAATCCAGTGGCAGTGTACGTGTCCATGATCGCGTTTTTGCTGGGACAGTGCATCACCCCGCACTAGACACAGTGCCAGTGGGAAGTGAAGTTGAGGTGGAGTCTCTGAAATCAAGATCAAGGAAGGCCAAACCTCCAAAGTCTTCGTTTGGACATGTTGAACGTATGTACACTGTGAAAACGTAATCTAAAAAATGAACTTAAAAGTCTAGACCTAGGGCCTACATGTCACAGTACGTCCTGTACGTGATACTTGTTAGAATCGGTCTAGAGCTCTCTACCTACATCATGTACCCTAGATCTACTAAAGTAGTACCATAGTAATCATCTAGATCTAAATAAGTTAGAGTACTATTGTGGGGGGCCCCAATTACGGACACCTTTTTTCAAGCAAAGAGAAATTGTACTCAGAAAGGTAAAATTGATACAATTTTTTTCACCATTTGATAGAGGAGCATCTGTTCTATAATATTCCCGAAAAACCATCTGCAGAATGTCAAAATTTCATCTCTAAATTGCAGTGTCAAATGGCCCTTCTTTACAGAAATTAAACTATATAAAAGCAAATGGGGCCCCAAACCCGGACAGCATTCCCTATGGGGATTTGCGTGTGAAGTACAGCCGTGTTGCTCGAAGCAGTACAGTGATGATTTTGCCGATTTCGGGCACGGGGATTTTTTATTTCGTCATGGACTCTCAAATACATTTCTACACGTACAAGTATGCCGTGATTTGTGACTTTTTAATATCGATCCAATCCTTGAAATCGCTGTGCAGTGTTTTGCGCCTGCCAAAACTGTTTACACGCTGTTTTACGCTTGTCCGGAATTGGGGCGCTGTCCGCAGTTAGGGCCCCTGCTGATACCAAGATTCGACCACGCAGGAAATTACCTTCCAAACAGCTCATAAAATATTGATCAACATCACTCAGTACACATATCAACATGTCAATTAACTAACTCAAACACACACAAGTCACAACATATGCCAAAAAAAAAAAAAAAGCACAAACTTACCCCCTAAAATGTTACATTTTTGTCGATGAAAAATGTATTGTCGCCAAGAAAATTTGAGAAAGCCTGATCCTTATGCCGGCGCTAAGAAAAGAGGGTCACAAAAAAACACACCTGCAAAATGCCCCCCCAAAAAAATACCGAAATCTGACGGGATTTTTTGTGATAACTTCTCTAGACTCTAGAATCACACTATCTACATTACTAAAAATCAATTCATGGGCGACTTTCTTTTTCTTTTTTTTTTTTTTTTGGTTTTACTGTGCAGTGCCAGTGTGTGTCTGCAACATAAAATAACTCTTACAGTAGAAATTTGCCAAATTTTAAAAAGATCTACAATTATACTTTACTGGTTCACAGAAATTGTAACAAATGTCTTAAAATCAACAAGACCTGACGTCACATACCTGCCATGGCGTTGTGTGAAATAAAGTAGACCTCTAATGTACAACACTAAATCACATGCTTACTACAGCTATGAATACCTGGTTTGATTGTCATGCATTAAACTTAGCTTAGAGTGACTTATACTTTATGCTGAATATGTATTTCACATAATGAGTTCAATATCTTATCCTTGTATATTTTTTCTTCCATTTCTCTCTTTTTCGGTATAGATATGGATGCTCTTCCGGAAAATATGGTGACTCCTAGTCAGCATGACTATCTTCCTTCAGTAGAAATGAAACCACTGGTGCAGGAAGTGCAGACACAAACGGATCTGACATGCGAGGATATTGCTTCTCTTGAGGAAAAATCGACAAAGAAGTGCAAAAGCAGAGGAGAAGATACCATTGACTGCATTCTGGACAGTGATGAAAGGGTCAACTTCTATACAGGGCTTGAAGGGAGAAGCATGTTGAATGGTAAGTCTCGTTTTGTTTTGTTTTTTTTTTTTTTTGGGGGGGGGTGGGGGAATAAATTATGTAGCGTTTTATTAAAAATCATGTGAGCATAATACAAATGATAGTAGAAAAATTAGTTATAGTGTCAATTTCTTGTGTCAGTTTACATGTAGCCTACAATTATTCTGTATTTTGTAATCATATCAATTGTTAATTGCGCGTAAAAATATGCTCTACTGTGTAGTACAATATCGAAAACATGCATACATGTATGTAACTCTAGTTATATTTCACCAATGAACAAATGTTATTTCAAACTGCTTCAAATTTTTTTTCTAAATCTGTTTTTTACAAACACATATATTTTTGCATCAGAAAGTACTTTATTTTCAAATATTTCAATTTTGTATTACAGAGTAATTGTGACTGTTTCTTCAGCTCATTCTTTTTCTTTCCTAGTCTCTCTCTTTGTCTCCTCATCACTTTTATTAAGTTTAATGACCTCTTTTTCTGGCATAGTAATTGCTTGAAAGAGAATTGTTTTTTAATATTAATGTAGAAATTTCTCTTCATTACTTTTTCCAGGTGTCTGGGATAGCATCAGCGATGGTGTATCAAAATGAAATACTGGACTGGGCCTGCAAGTGACAAAGAAAAGCAATATGAGAAGAAGGGGTACAAGAAACCAGGTCGACAACGTCGGTTAGATCCATTCTTTGAATTTGTAATGACATTGATGCGCATCAGACTCAACTTGCCGCTCCTCTTACTTGCTGACCTTTTCAGTGTTAGTACTACCTTTGTAACAAAAACAACAATAACTTGGATTGCTTACTTACATCAGACACTGGTTCCGGCACTAATCGTTTGGCCATCTCAGCTGCTAGTAAGGAGTAGGATGACATACGAATTCAAGCGATATTTTCCACGAACACGGGTTGTTATTGACTGCACAGAGTTCTTCATTGATAAACCGGCAAACAAAAAGGAGCAGTATCGCACGTACTCGCAATACAAAAGTCACCATACATATAAATGTCTTGTTGGCATCAATCCGAATGGAGCCTTTACCTTTGTGAGCGATTTTTTGGGGGGAAACGTGTCAGATAAATTTTTGACACAGAACTCTGGTTTGTTGGAGAAACTAGAAGAAGGGGATCAAGTTATGGCAGACAGGGGTTTTCATATTGAGGACCTACTCCTGGACGTCGTTTCAACCTTGGTAGCACCACCCTTTACTAGAAAATGGACAACTGGAAAAGGAAAACGTTTGAATGTAGAAGAAATTAATAGAACCAGACTCATCGCAAGACTACGTATCCATGTTGAGCGAGCGATTCAACGCATCAAAACATTTCGCATTTTGAAACACCAAATACCGTACTCTCTCAAGGATGTTTCATCAATGTTAGTTCAAGTTGTCGCTGCAATTTGCAATCTGAATGGTCCCCTATTTTACAGTCATGGAGACCCCAAATCTGGAAATTCAAAACGCAACAAACCAGTAAAACGTCTTCAGTCATCTCCTCGGAAGGGAATGTAGGACTGCTAAACCGTTACATTATACAGTCTGAATCTATAGCATTTTTGTTTGTTTTTTTCTACATGGGATGATTTGTTGTTCGAAACTGTATTCTCAAATATTTACAACTCAACCTGCAAGGGTGGTGGAATGGGGGGGGGGCATGGGCATTTGCCCCCCCCCCCCCCCCAAAAAAAAATAAAAAAATTCCAAAATCAGCAAAATGCCCCTTTTTCTGAGCAAAAACGGTCCTTTTCCTAGTACAAAGTCCCCTTTTTCTGAGTGCCCTTTTTTGGTTTTGCCCCCCCCCCCCAAAAAAAAAAAAAAAAAATTGTTCCGCCGCCCTTGTCAACCTGTAATGTTTATTTTTAAAGAAACATCTTAAAGGCAGGGAATTTTTTGGCCTGTGTAGAAATCAATGTTGTGTTAATACACTGGTAGTCTGGTACTGTATGTAAAAACAAAATACCATCTAAGAACCTGTTTAGGAGCTAGAAATTCAGTTCAGTTGAAATGTCGAACTGATGGACTGTAACTTGAATTGTTTCATAACAAAAAAAAAAAAAAAAAATTCCTAGGGCATTCTTGAGGTGTTTAGTGAAACAGCAATGTGTTTTTCTGCACAATTTTCCATGACAAAATTATACACACCTGTCAAGTTTCTGTTGTAGGTTGGTAGTATTAGTATGCAGTATCATTTCAGTGTTAATGTTTTTATATGGTCAGTGCAATGTAATTTTTAATGGCAGATAACTTTCTACATGTTCAAAATCTGCAAATGTCATGAATGCAATAAGAAACACAACTCACATGGAGAAAAAAAAGAAACATACTTGCCTGCATGATAATCTGTAGCTACATGTACTTACATGTATATGTTTTTTTTTTTTTTCTACTATGGAATTTTTTACTGGTCAGTGTTATTAAAGTTTGCATATATATTTTTTATAAACCAGTACAGTACTTTCACACCTGATAGACTTCTTGATCAAGTGGTTTGATGAAAAATGATTGTTGGTGAGAATGATTGTTGTTTGGGTGGTCAAGATTAAGGATGAAAATGATATGAATGGTCTAATTGTGAATATTGAATCTTATGATGGGATGGACTAATGAATTTGAAGTACATGGAGATGATGTTTATGGAGCTGTGTAAACAGCAGTGCCAATAATGTTTACAATGTGTTTTTCCTTAATTTCAAATGCCTACGTAGTATGTGTGTGTGTGTGTGTGTTTTGGGGGTGGGGGTTTAATTTAAAGCATGGAGTGCAGCACTAAAGATAGATATGTGACTCCCAAAAAGGGCATATGTAGTTTGTGTGGTGTTCATGAAAACCAGATCTACCACCCACTTTTCAGAAATCATGACACACACACACACACACACACACACCATACATTCACCCTCACAAACACACATGCACACACAGACATACATGATAGGCGTCACCAGGATTTTTCCAAAGGGGGTGCATTTTTGAAAAAAACATGGACCCTTTTCCCCGCCAGCGCCGAAAAATGTGAAGAGTGGGGGGTCAGGTGAAATTTTTTTCAGACGCTGACAAAAAAAGATGCCATTCGTATAAACATCACCCCCTTCCCCTCTGCACACAACCACCTACCAACGGGAGCTGAAAAGCAAAAAGAAAGAAAAAAAAAGGAGGGTCTGGAGGGGGGTGTGTTTGCACCCTCCGTACCCACCCTGGCGACGCCCACGCATACATGCACAAAGCATACCCACAAATACTCCCCATGCCCAACATACAGGTAGTGACACAAGAATTTAATTCTAGATGTAAAGTTATCCAATGGCTGGAAAGTGATGCCCCTCCCCCCCCCCCCCCCCGCAAAAAAACAGAAACAAAACAAGATCCATGAGACATTAAGGATTTGAAATTTACAATTCATGTATCAGTACATGATCAATCCATGGACACATTTTATTCAATTTCCTTTGTCTACACCACTGAATTTATCTGGATAGTGGATATTCACACGTTCATCAGATGACAGCTGTCATTAGATAGAAGTTGTATGTTGTACAAAAAAAAAAAAAACTATTTTATTAATGCTGTAATTTTTCACGCTGGGCAGCTCAAAAACATTCGCAGGTTGTTGAAATTGCACTGAGTAGGAGCTCAGTGATCCTGTTTCATGAACATTACTGTAAAAAGCATTCAATAATTATATTTAAAACCTACATGCATGAAGCAACATTGACAAATGTGACAGTGCACCTCAAAACGAACATAAAGTCGCAAGCACTGATTTTGCGTGAGGACTGAAAATAAGTGAAATGGGTCAAAATAGCCGAACTTGACTTTTTCATATTTTCTGAAAGAGCGGGTCTTCTTTTACATTATGCTAAAATTTGGTATTATAAAACGGGCAGGAAAGTGTGTTTTTTTAGCAGTTTATCTCGAACATTTTTGTTAGAATAGTGTGATTATGTGTCTTTAGAATCCCTTTTTCATTTCTGAAAAACCTTGTCCACACTCTTCACTTTCAAGTCAAATAACTTTTGAAAGAATAGTGCTACTGCTTTGAAAGTTAGCATTGATTATGGACAGAATGTGTTAATGAGGCATGTTCAATTTCAGTTTAATCTGATAATCCCATCATTGTTGTTACTCTGGTGGTTTACTTCCTGTTTTTTGTCCCATTCATCGCACAGCCAGCACGGTTTGGTAAAGATTAAGCGCTTGAATAGACACTGTACTTCAGAGCCTCTTTTCTCAGTTCACACTTTTCCTGAGTTTGTGCTTTCTTTCCAATATTTAGATAGGTTAGGAGAGTCCATTTGATTTGAGTTATACATCATTCTAAAGCTTAAAGTCTGCTCTTTCAGAACATAGTCTTTACTAAAAAGTCAAGTCTGGCGACTTTTTGTTTGTTTTGAGGTGCAGGGTCACAAATATGCAATTTCTATACATGCAAAACCGCTTACAAAATACATGATTGTACTGCAAATATTTTTGAGGGTTTTTGAATTCGCACTTGTCAAATTTTGCATGAAATTCGCGAAAATTAATGTACTACGAATATTTTGACTTGTACAGTACAGTATTGAAATATCACACATCTTCATTCGAGAGCAGTATACCTGTAGGTACATCATGCATGAAGTCATAGTATAATATTCCTTTGTATAAACATTGAAGTAAAACAAGTGAAAAGGATGTTGCATGTATCGCGCTACCTTTCATGCATTCTCTTAACACTTTGGGTTTGATACATTTCTCAATTTTGCTCAGTAAAATGAAAAAAGTCTTGAGTCTACAATTCATTATATTTCACAAGTAATGGAACTATTCTCTTGCAAAAAACATGAGTCGCTTTGCCCTTCAAAGAATCCCACAGAACACGGTCAAAAGGAATGTCAATCACATGAACTCCCTTTCTGGTATATATGACAAAGTCACAGCTATCAACTCCGAGAACTCCCATCTGGTGTTGAACCTGAAAGTACCAGGATGATGTCTTCTTCAATCGTACCTCTCCACTGGATGACTCAAGGTGATATGAAGGGTCCATTGCTGGAATTTCTGCCACCGACAAATTCTTGTGCTTTGATGTGCACTTAATTTCTACTACTCTCTTTGTATGACATGCACATGTCGATATGCCATCTGGAGACGCACCAAGAAATGGTGCTTCTGGTAGGAGGTGTAAACCTGTTGTAGTACATGTAAAGTCTTTGTGATTCTTTTCCATTTTGCTGGCATACATTTTATTGTCGAGCAACATTTTCATGGGCATGCCCATAGGCCATCGCTTTTGTTTGGACCTTCGGCGCAGTGCCCATGACTCGTTGGATAACAGACTTGCCTTCCGACGAGTCCTTCAAACTGTGAACATCACAGAATGAGTGATTCATAATACATATACAGTGGACTCCCGTTATAACGAAGTCCTCGGGACCGGCAATTTTCTTTCGTTATATCGAAATTTCGTTATAACCGAATGAATAAACAATGAAAATACATAGAGTTTACAATGTTGCGGCCCTAAATTTTACTTCGTTGTAACCGGAATTTCGTTATAACCGTGTTCGCTATAACGGGAGTGCACTGTATACAATAGAGTCTAATGTATGCAAGTTTAAGATATGAGTACACTCTAGATCTAGAACTTACGCTGCTACACATCCACAACCAGCTGACTTTACTTCTCCAGAGCTACAACACAGCAGCCATGTTAAATATCTATCGGCGGACTGTCGCTGCTCCGGCTTCACTTTACCACGAATGTACACAAAGTCTGTGATGTCGACAATTTTCCCAACTTCCACCATTTCTACGTGCTTGTCCACAAACATACGATAGCCATCGTCTGACTTATGGTGCTTCAACCTTTGCGATGACCACCGACATTCCACCGTTAAGTACGCAAAAACATCACCAAAAGTGATTGCTGGCATTTCCTTCAAGTCAACAGTCCACTGTACTGTTTTGCCATTGAGATCCACGACAGTGCCATCCTCTGCAGCAACACGGCGTCGCTTTCGCTCGGAAACTTCGTGGTCACAATCCTCTATTTCATTATAGAGTTTGATGGCCTTTTCGGCAAGAGTCACAAGTTCTTCCCGACGCTTTCCGTAACAAGGTATTCCTCTATCAGACAAGATTTTCTTCAGTTCCGAAACCGTTTTTTGATCCATTTTGTGGTGAACTGTAACTGAAAACTGAATTTGGTCGATGTTTGCAATGCGAAAGCATTTGAGGCTGGTCGCTGCAGTGTAGTTTGAAAATAAAAGTTTATTTTATATTGTTCAAAATAACGGTCATAGAAATAAAATAAAAATACATTTACAATAAAAATAGTTTTGCTTCTATTTTTATTCAATTTCAGTAAAAACTAAATATAAATAAAACAAACTCATTATATTTTGTGGGAGTTACGCTGATTGCCATCGTTTTCCACACGCTAGCTGTCGCTGGCATGCCACTTATTGCAGCGCGGTATGCAGCGCATGCATGCAGCACACGGAATCGACGTGTGTTATAGCAGACGACGTACCGGAAGTGGGATTGACTACCCGCTCAGAGGAAAATTATCTCGTCTCGCGAATTTCGAGATTATCGGACCTATTTGGGGTAGCGAGAATTAATGAGAGGGGATGTCACTGGCTTCATCGAGCTGGGTATCTGGTCGAAACTGACGGGAGGGAATTTCACTGGCTTCATCAAGCTGGGTAGCTGGGAGGGCTGGTCTCAACTGACGAGAGAGGATGTCACTGGCTTCACTGAGCTGCCTAGTCAGGATGGTCCTTGAATGCGATGCTGGCTGTTGCCCTACAAAAGATACCCACAATAAGATCTGACAGACCTTTCTCAACAACTAGCACCTACTGTGTTACAAAGCATACACCATTAACCACTACACTAGGGACTGAGTGAACTGCGCTACAATGCATATACGCCATTAGCCACTTATGTATACGCACAATTCCACACTTCAATCAACATTTTTGCAATGCCATGTGTACCGGAGACAATAATTAGGTACCTTACCAAACATGTGAATTCACGTTTTTGGTCCAATCATAGCTGTGGTGACAACATAGACACTGTTGACTCTCCACGAACTATTTGTAAAAACCGAGAGTGACCAGATGATCACTCTACGCAGCTCTTCGCTGACACTCTCACTCATTCAGTGTCATTTCGTAAAATCGGATTTCTCCCGTATCGCCGATTTGTAACAAACATCAGCTCTGATGAGTGTCGTCACTTTCTTATTTCTACATTTTGAGACCCATAATTTGACATGAAGGTAGAATAGGGCAACATAATCCAGAATATGGTAAAATAGGAATTCGCGTATTTACATGCAAAACACTTTAGCGTGCCATTAACTATACACAGCCCAGTCGCTGTACGTAGATACGTAGCGACAGCGTAGTAACAGCGTCTGGTCGGGCTAGCGTGCCATATCTTAATGTGAACAGCGATTTATGTGCAATTGCCAGAAGCACATTTCAAAAAGGAGAAATGTTGAGCCAAATTTGGGATGTCATTAGGCAAAAAAATGTCCAGTTATCTAATATTATTGGCAGAGAAAAAGGGCCTCGGACTGGGAGTGGTAGAACATAGGTCTAGGATACCTACCATAAAAATGTAGGTCTATACCTCAATCGCATTCTGAATACCGGTACACCTTTGTGAATCTGCATGTAGCCTTTCTTGACATGTGAGTAAAATCTCAGGCAAATTTTGATATATCTTTTTAGTTTACCGTAATAGAAAAATGTTAGGGTGTGGCATAGGGCACCTAAACTACTAATCTAACGTTAGGCCTACTAATAATAGTAAAGTGTGTGTAGATCCTCTAAGTGACATCTCTATCAGCAATGTTACACCAACAGTAGGTCCTACTCACACTGTCACTGAACTGAATGAAGTCTTCCGAGCTTCACAAATTTATTACCGATCCAGCTGCAGACGTGAAATGACATCTCTGTCGTTCAGCCCCTTAGTGTCTTGAGGGGAATTGGGATTGACTTCATTTTATTTTTCTGTCGCCATCTCCATACTCTGTCACTGGTTTTCATGGTCTTCCTCTTCTTGGAGACAGATCTCTCGCTCTCCTCCTGCGGCTCCATTGTTGTGTGGATGGAGTGGTACGGTATGAAAGTAGGCCTATACGCAGCCAGCAGAGTTCGAGCGGACCCGTGCTAGCTAGCTGCCGGGCGGATGCCGGGAATTTAAATGCACCGATAACGCTCGCTAGCTACTGAACAGGCACCCGGGTTTCGCCTCGCGATCGCATCGCGGCGATGTACTATCTTGGGCTTGCTTTTCGCCGAGGAGAAGGCAATACATCAACGCTGTGCCAAAATCGGACAAAAGAGGGAGGCAAAAACAACACTTGAACGGAGAGCCTCTAAGCCGACCCCCCGTGATTTTGACAAGCGTTACATGTAACGCTCTTCACAAAATCATAGATATCTTCATAATGCCGTATTTTTCATCGATTCTTTTTCATTGCTTAGTCCTTTCTCAGGCATTGGTCCTTGTTTTTGCCTGTTTCACTTCATGAAATAACACTTTTGCATTTTGGGTTCCAACACTCCTCCCCAGTCCCTTTAACTCTTTATGTGCCATGGTAGAAACCCTCTGTGTGCCACATTATTCTGAGACACCAAAGTTGTCATGCTTTGAGAAAACATTCTGTTTTTCAAATCTATGTTACGTCTACAGATTTCTGTTAAGCTGGACATATAGTGAGTAAAGATGTAGAGAAAATGCCAAGCTTTGCTTTGATGTAACTTGTATGACAAATCTATGATTGTTTTTCTTTCAAATGACTAGTAACTAAATTACTGAAAAGTCATGATTTTTGCACAGAAAACAGTGAGAGAAACTTAAAATTCACACGCAAATCCAGTAAGGAACACCGTTGATAGTCAATCACGACATAAAATGCAAACTATATGTGAGAGGAACGGAAGCGCATATACAGAGTTAATGTTTCATTTCAATTTTGTTTCCTTTTGTTTTGTTTTGCTTTACTGCTATAGGTTAGCACTAACACCTTTTCAGGGAAAATAGATGTGTGTAACCCTCCTGTAACTTCAAAATCCATTCAGTTAATAAAATTAAAAGAATTTGCAAATTGTTATCGCCACGTATCAGCACATGCCGTGTGAACATAAGAGCGGGTATCGTTGTGATGATTACTAATGTTCGCAATATTCCACAGTGTACTATTTACAAGTACATGTATACAAACCATTGTTTTAAGTTTCGGCTGATGAACAAAATACTATCATCAGAAAAAAAAAATAGTGAGCGTTAGTTTATTTTCGGATAAACGAACCTTCGGAATAACAGACATAATTATACTTTCTGATTAAAGAACCTTTGGAAGAACGCACCATTTCAACCGGCCCCATATTTCCGGATTAACGCACATTTAGGTATAGGTCCTATACAAGACATTTAAGTGAATACGGTACTCGATAGTACACAGCAAAATCACGAACCTCGAGAATAACGAACCTTCGGAATAACGAACCTTATTACTGACATTCTCTTATGACATTAGAGGGTCAAACAATATTATTAATGAATGATAATACTACAAAAAGGACTTAAACATTCAACGGAATACAATATTCTGCAGACCTCATACACAACATTTGTGACTCTTGAAAACGGACCACTCACCCGGCATGTTTAGTATTACGTAACTCAAAAGATAACTCTCTCCATGTTTACAATAGTGTAGATTTCTCCTGCCAGAGTTACTATGCGGAGTTACTATTTTCATTGTGTGTGTCATTGTTATTGAAATTGTCGTTACCGTCTCACATTTACACCAATGAGTGTAATTTAACTATTTTAAGTGATGTGCAAAGATGAACTAGATGATAAAACAAAAAATGGAATAATGTTGCTTTTTAATATGTTTAGATGAAGTAGTTTGACTATGAAAGTTGTTGCTATGAATACATTCCCTCAGAGCGTTTGTATTAGTTTATAAATGGATGAATCCTGCGAGTTATGTTGGCCAGGGAGTGAGTTTTCGTAACATATACGTTTCACACCTGCACTTTTCCATGGAAGTAAGATGATAAAGTTATTTTGGTTCTATAGTGAGATATGGGAGGAATTCCTTCCAGTTGAGCTATAATGCTGTCATAATCCTTGAGGAGAAATCTCATAGCATGGTATAACGTATGTTTCGTTGAATCTTGAAATACCTTATGGTATTCGTCAAGGGAAGGCTCATTCACCCGAACTGAAGTTGTGAATAGACAACTGAATGGCAACCAATATCGATTTTTAAATACCTGATATAAATAACATAACATACTGAATTTGCTTGATGAAATATGTCTTCTGAAGAGGAAGAATTAGTGTTTTGTTTTATTTTACACATGTTTTATATCATGGGACTTTTTTTTTGTAAAGATTAACGACTTTGATGCTTATTTTTAGGGCGATTTATAAGCTTAACAAAAATATCTCCCGTCTGTATTTTAATTGACTCGATCTATATTAAAACACACACACACACACACACACACAAAACAAAACACGAAACTCTTCGTTATCCTACCCCGCAGTCCAATGAATTTCACTTGCCTGTGATGACCATGACTTTTTTTTTAATTCCTATCTACAGGCTATCAAAAACAGACATCTATCTTGGCACGATCGACTACTTGAATCTGGTTCCTGCATTTGATATTTTGTGATAGTATTTTTTTCTTGCCTGGTTATCTTTGATATAGTTGCTTTACCAAAATATGACACAGGATTATCTATTGGAATATTGATCAAAAGTCACGTGACATATATGAAAATCACGTATTTGAGCGGATATAGTGGGATTTACCCTTTTACGGATGTCATTCTGTTATTTTCGGAGGAATTGATCTAAAATAAAGTCTGTAATCTGCAATAAACCTAATGTCCAATGAAACATTTTTTTTCATCGGAGCTCCCCTATTTGAAGGCTACGTTTCATGAAAAGACGTTTCGCTGATAAGACATACAGACTTGATGATATGTAATTTACTTTTCTAGCTTGTATAAATAACATAGCTACACAATAATGAGAGTCTTTGGTGTTTCCGAGATTTTATGTAAAGACTTTTATATGATGACTTCATGAAATCATGGAATGGACAGCTTGTCGCTCATCATGCATAAAGAAAACACGTAACATAATGCAGTATGATGAACTGGCGGTCGAAGTATTAGTGCACAGCATAAGGCTCAACCAGGGAGGTGTAGTGGCACCTCCCTGGCTCGACTTTAGAACAAAACCCCCTATTTTGGTGGACAAATGACTTACAGTACCTGTGTGATGGAGGTGGGCAGCACTTAGTCTACCCAATGAGGTACTAGGCTCGCCTAGTACCTCATTGGTCTACCACACACTACCAGCGGGAGTGCGATCAACTGGCAGTAAAACTGTCTGATTCACTGCGAGTCATGAATATTCATGACCACTCTAGCGTGAACTCTTTCTCGGGTATCGCAGTTCTCGGCGTATATCGCAATCCTCAGATTTCACGCCCTCATACGGCTTGTCGCGTGCACTGAATCACGGCTACGAGTAAAAAGAGTCCAGAAGCTAGACTAGATCCATCATTGCGTCAACCACAAATGGAAAAACTCATTGCTTGCATTACAGGCCTGAGTGGATCCAGGAATTCTGTAAGGAAGAGGGGCGCCTTTACAAAATCAAAGGCTGTCGCGACCCTCCCCCCCCCCCATTTTCTTCTTTTTATTTCTGTTGTCTTGACGAAATAAAGAGAGGGGCACTAAAGGGGGATGCGCCCCCTCTCAATCCGCGATTGCGTCAACCGCACAATGTCAAAATCGGGGATTAACCACAAATGTCATAACAGGTTGACCACAAAGGTCATAACGCGTCACAGGGGCGTATCCAGGAATTCCGTGAAGGGGAGGCGCCATTACAAAATCAAAGACTCGCGCGACACCACCCCCATTTTCTTCTTTTCATTTTCTCTTGTTTTAACAAAATATAGAGAGGGGGCACCATGGGGGATGCGCCCCCCCCCCTCTCGATCCACGATTGCGTCAACCACAAATGACCAAACTCATTGCTTGCATTCAAGTTCAAGTTCAAGTTTATTTAACCAATTCATTAAACATTTGACATTTTACAAAAGGATACAGCATTAAGAATAATGAATGGTTTGGGACCCCAAAAGAAGCAGAGCTTGTAAAAGAGGGGTCCCGGATAAACATATAAAACAAAGCAAAACATCCTAAAGTTTTGAGCATGTTAACAAGAAGTATAATAGTAACATATTTACATAGGACAGATGTAACACAAGCACACACACACACGCGCGCGCACACACACACATTCAATCACACAAACACGTGTCACAAAAACGCTCATGCACATACATTATAATTCACATGAAATTGCAGAAAGATGCTTTCTATTTTACTATACTTTTAAATTCAGCTTCCCTGATCAATTCTTGTTTTACAAATTTCCCTCAAGATAGATGCGACATGTGCGTTTAAAGTTGGATAGTGATGAGGCTGACCTAATTCTCAATGGCAAATTATTCCACTCTCTAATACAAACATATACAAATGAATTTTGGGCAGTTTGAGTTCTTGCAAAGGGTTGATGAATGAGATTACTTTTACGCGTATTATAAGCATGAACGGTAGAATTTAACACAAACGCATCCTTCATGAAAGATTTCGGATCACCTTGTGTCTTAAACATAAAAATCAAGCAACTCAAGATAACTAATTTTTCAAATGACAAAATATGAAGTTGAATAAACAATGGCAAACTTGGACTTCTATAGTTTGAATTTGTAATATACCTTACAGCTTTTTTCTGAAGAACAATCAACTTATCTATATGAGTCTTATAAGTATTTCCCCAAGCTACATTACAGTACATTAAATGAGGCATAACTATGGCGTTATACAGAGTAATTAATTAATTAATTAATTAATTAATTAATTAATTAATTAATTAATTAATTAATTATAGGGACGTATTCCAGGAATTCCGTGAAAGGAAGGCGCCTTTACAAACTCAAAGGCTCGCGCGACACCACCCCATTTTCTTCTTTTCATTTTCTCTTGTTTTAACAAAATATAGAGAGGGGGCACCATGGGGGATGCGCCCCCCCCCCTCGATCCCTGATTGCGTCAACCACAAATGACCAAACCCATTGCTTGCATTACAGGGGCGTACCCAGGAATTCTGTGAAGGGGAGGCGTCTTTACAAAATCAAAGGCTCGCGCGACACCACGCCATTTTCTTCTTTTCATTTTCTCTTGTTTTAACAAAATATAGAGAGGGGACACCATGGGGGATGCGCCCCCTCTCGATCCATGATTGCGTCAACCACGAATGACCAAACTCATTGCTTGCATTACATGGGCGGATCCAAGAATTTCGTAAAGGGGAGGCGTCTTTACAAAGTCAAAGGCTGCGCGACCCTCCTCCCTCCGCCATTTTCTTCTTTTTATTTCTGTTGTGTTGATATAATAGAGAGGGCACTAAATGGGGATGCGCCCCCTCTCAATCCGCGATTGCGTCAACCGCAAATGTCAAAATCGGGGATTAACCGTAAATGTCATAACACTTCGACCACAAAGGTAATAACGCGTCACATGGGCGTATCCAGGAATTCCGTGAAGGGGAGGCGCCTTTACAAAATCAAAGGCTCGCGCGACACCACCCCATTTTCTTCTTTTCGTTTTCTCTTGTTTTAACAAAATATAGAAAGGGGGCACCAAGGGGGATGCGCCCCCTCTCTATCCATGATTGCGTCAACCACAAATGACCAAACTCATTCTTGCTTGCATTACAGAGGCGTATCCAGGAATTTCATAAAGGGGAGGCGTCTTTACAAAGTCAAAGGCTTTCGCGACCCTCCTCCCTCCCCTATTTTCTTCTGGGCGGGCGGGCGGTCAGTCGGTCGGTCTGTTGCAAAATCTTTCGTCGCAAACTCTTCCTACAGTTTTGAAGCAATTTAAATGAAACTTAAGGTAAATGATGATATTGGGGTATAGATGTGCAAGACATGATTTTTGTGTTTGTCGGACAATGCGTTGCCATGGTAACCATAGTTTTAACAAAACCTTGTGGATTGAAGAACTTCCATATTAAGCAATCAATTTCAAAATTGGTATCTATGATGATCTATAGATGTAGTTATGCAAGACACTCTCTGTGTTTGTACTTGACAAAGCGTTGCCATGGTAGCCGCATGTTTTCTTCGAAATCTCGTGGAATGAACAACTTCCACAGTTTTGAAACAATTTATTTATTTATTTATTTATTCAGTTTTCTTTTAGCAGGGTAGCCCTTTCAGCTCACTCGGAACTGCTCTGCCAAGGGGCCCTGCATCACGGACAAAGTACAATTTGAGTAAAAAACACAAAGTTACAAACACGGTAACAAAGAGGGAACATAAAACACAAAACTATAAGTTCATATAGAGCGTACAAGAGAAAAGGATTGTACACAAGCCAATGAAACAAAAATGGAACGAAAATAAAATACAATCAAATCCGGGAGAGAAAAAAAAAAATAATGGTATAAGAAAATAACTCACTAACTCAACACTCACGCACACACATACACACACACACACACACACTTTCACCTCCACACCAGTACACCGGCACCCACCCAAACCCGTACACGCACACATACGCGTACGCATATACAGTACATACCCACACGCACACATACCTACACACAACCACACCTATGCCGCCATGCACACAAAATGTCTAAAGTCTATCAATTAAGCTAAGCATTTTACATTGCCGTTTGAAAGAGTTAACAGAGGTGGCATTTCGGATGAAATCAGGTAGATTGTTCCAAGTTTTAGATCCACGATAATGAAAAGATTTTTTATAATATTCAGTTCTGGGAAGTTTGATATTGAGAGGACAGCTAATTGCATATCTGGTTTGGAAAAAAGGATTTCGTTTTGTTATCAAAGATTGCAAATACGTTGGGGTCAGTCCATTGACGACTTTATATACAAGGACACAATATTGATAGTGGATTGTCTGGGTGACTGACTGCCATTCTAATCTCTGAAGCATTAGCTTATGTGGGGTCAAAAAATCTGCGTTAAGTACTAATCGAGCGAATCTGTTCTGTAGCTTCTGTAACCTCGTTATGTAACAACTGGCTGCACTTCCCCATACAACGTTGCAGTAATCGAAGTGAGGTAAAATCATGCAAAAGTATAACATTTTAAGTATTTCACCCGGTAAATAACTCTTTGTCCTTGAGAGGTAACAGATCGTCCTAGAAATTTTCTGCACTGTGTAGTCAACGTGCTTAGCCCAATTCAAATGACTGTCTATTATCACCCCAAGGTACTTAAAAATCAAGCACTTGTTCAATGGGTTCGTTACCATGCTTCACTGAAAGTGAAATGCCCTTTGTTTTCCGTTTGGAACCTATTAGCATTACTTTTGTTTTCTTTGTATTTAATGCAAGAGCATTTTTATCCAACCACTCACAGACTTTTCTCATTTCAGTTTGAAGTAGCTCTGAGATAACATTGCCATTCTTCGAGCGGACAAACACGGCTGTGTCGTCGGCATACAAACATACTTTGGTATTACAATCAAAAGGCAATTGACATATGTCGTTGATGAAGACGGAAAACAACATCGGGCCCAGGAGTGACCCCTGAGGTACACCTGTTTGAACAGACTTAAAATCCGACAATACCCCATTGACAGATACGCATTGTTCCCTTTCGTTAAAGTAACTGGTGAACCATGAGAGCGCACTCTCTGTAAAACCATACTTTGACAGTTTATCAAGCAAAATACTATGACTCACCGAGTCAAAAGCACGTTTAAGGTCAAGAAAAACTGCACCGATCAGATACCCCTCATCAATATTTCTCAGAAAATAATCATTCAGATCAATTAGCGCAGTGTGTGTGGAATGCATTGGTCGAAATCCCGACTACCAGTTACTCAACAGATTATTGTTTTCAAAATAAGTATACAACTGACCATAAATAAGTTTTTCTAATATTTTCATTACATGAGAGAGAACTGAAATAGGCCTGTAATTAACAACATTCTTTTTGTTTCCACTTTTATAAAGTGGTGTCACCCTGCTCTTTTTCCACTCCTTTGGTATACAGCCCGTTCTGAGTGAAATACTGAAAATATACGTCAGGGGTTTGCTTATGAACACTACACCTTCTTTAAGTAGGCGTGGGTGAATATCATCAAGTCCCGGGGCTTTTCAATATTCTCATTTAAGTTTCTCAATGCTTTTATAACATCATCTTCGGAAATATCATCAAGGTGATATTGCGTGTCTGTGTATTTTGAACAGCTGCTTACAATTGAAATCAAATTTGGTAGGCATTATGGCCTTGAGGCATGGATGTAGAACACATAATTTTTGTGTTTGTCGGACAATGCGTTGCCATGGTAACCATAGTTTTAACAAAACCTTGTGGATTGAAGAACTTCCATATTAAGCAATCAATTTCAAAATTGGTATCTATGATGATCTATATGTGTAGTTATACAAGACACTCTTTGTGTTTGTACTTGACAAAGCGTTGCCATGGTAACCGCATGTTTTCTTCGAAATCTCGTGGAGTGAACAACTTCCACAGTTTTGAAACAACTGAAATCAAATTTGGTAGGCATTATGGCCTTGAGGCATGGATGTAGAACACGTAATTTTTGTGTTTGTCGGACAAAGCGTTGCCATGGTAACCATAATTTTACCAAAACCTTGTGGATTGAATAACTTCCACATCATTCAAGCAATTAAGGTAAAATTTAGTATGTATGATGATCGGGAGGTGTAGTTATGCAAGACACCAATGTGTTAATATAAGAAAAATGTGTTGCCATGGTAACCACTCATTTTTGTATCAAATTGAACTATTTAAATATGAAGGTGAAATTTGGTGTGTATGATGCTCTTTAAGTGTAGTTTTGCAAAATGTCCTTTGTCCTTTTGTCCTTTGTCCTTCCACGGTTTTCAAGCAATTGAAATCAAATTTGGAAGGCATTATGGCCCTGAGGTATAGATGTGGAACACATAATTTTTGTGTTTGTCACACAAACCGTTGCCATGGTAACCACAATTTTACCAAAACCTTGCAGATCGAATAACTTTTCCATCGTTCAAGCAATTAAAGTCAAATTTAGTATGTATCATGATCTAGAAGTGTATTTTTGCAAGACACCAATTTGTTAGTTTAAGGGAAATGTGTTGCCATGGTAACCACTCATTTTTGTATCAAAATAAACCATTCAAGCTATGAAGGTCAAATTCGGTGTGTATGATGGTCCTTAAGTGTAGTTATGCAAAATGTCCCTTGTGTTTGTATCAGACATTGCATTGCCATGGGAACCACACTTTTACCCAAACCTTGAGGAACTCAGTGTCAACTCTGTAATTGTACAGTAAACTAAAATTATTGTGTTTCCAATTCGCAAGTGCACAAACTTGGTATTAAAGTCATTGCCCTCATGACATCACATACCATATAAGCAACACTAGGGGCGGGGGTATTAATTACCTTCAGTGATAATTCTAGTTATTTCTGTTGTGTTGATGAAATAAAGAGAGGGGGCACCATGGGGCATGCGTCCCCTCTCGATCCATAATTGCGTCAACCACAAATGACCAAACTTATTGCTTGCATTACAGGGGCGTATCCAGGAATTTCGTAAAGCGGAGGCGCCTATACAAAATCAAAGGCTCGCGCGACACCACCCCATTTTCTTCTTTTCATTTTCTCTTGTTTTAACAAAAGAGGGGGCACCATGGGGGATGCGCCCCCTCTCCATCCATGAATGCGTCAACCACAAATGACCAAACCCATTGCTTGCATTACAGGGGCGGGTCCAGGAATTCCGTAAAGGGGAGGTGGGGGGGGGGGGCACCTTTGCATAATTAAAGTCTGACGCATCCCCCATATTTTTTATCATTTATGTTGTTTTGAAAAAAAAAAAAAAGAGAGGAGGCATCAGAGGGGGATGCATCCGTCTCGATCCGCGATTACGTCAACCACAAAATGTCAAAACTCAGTGCTTGCATTACAAGGGGGATTCATGAATTCCGTAAAGGGGAGGCGCCTTTACAAAATTAAAACCTGCCGCACCCCCTATTTTTCATTTATGTTGCTTTAACAACAACAAAAAATAGAAAGGGGCACCAGTGGGGGATGCGCCCCCTCTCGATCGGCGATTGCGTCAACCACAAATGTCAAAACTCATTGGTTGCATTACAGGGGCGGGTCCAGGAATTCCGTAAAGCGTAAAGGGGAGACGTCTTCTCAGAATGAAAGGTTGGCGCAACCAAATTCTTTTATTTCTTTTGTTTAAAGGACGGTTAAAGCGGCAGTCTTTAATTTTGTAAAGGAGCCTCCACTTTACGGAATTCCTGGTTCCGCCCCCTGTAATGCAAACAATGGGTTTTGCCATTAACTTGTGGTTGACGCAGTCGCGGATCCAGAGGGGGACGCGGTACCCCTCCCCGTCTCTATTTTTGTTAACACAAAAGAAATTAAATGAAAAAAAAAAGGGCGAGGCGGTTTGCGCAAGCCTTTGATTTTATAAACGTGTCTCTCTTTTACGGAATATGGACCCGCCCCTCTAATGCAAGCAATGAGTTTTGACATTTGTGTTTAACCCAATCGCGGATCGAGAGGGGGCGCATACCTCTATGGTGCCTCCTTTCATTTTTTTTTAACAATAAAAAAAAGAACAATCATGGGGGTGCGGCGGATTTTAATTTTGTAAAGGCCCTTCCCCTTTACGGATTTCCTGGATCCGCCCCTGTAAGGCAAGCAATTAGTTTTGATATAATGGTTAACGCAATCGCGGATCGAGAAGGAGGCGCACCCCCCTCTTGTGCCACCTCTCTTTTTTTTTTTTGAAACAATAATAAAATATGGGGGGGTGCGGCAGCAATTATAATTATTTTGTAAAGGCGTCTCCCGTTTACTGAATTCCTGGATCCGCCCTTAATGCAAGCAATGAGTTTTGACATTTGTGGTTGACGCAGTGGCGTATCTAGGGAAAACGGCGCCCGGGGCAAGCGCGAAAATTGCGCCCCTAATTTCTGAAAAAGTGTTCAACCCCAACCCCATCCAGGTAGGGACTTTTAAAAAAAAGTCCACATGATATGCTTATTCAATCACTTAAAAGGGGTCTTTTAAGGGTGATTTGAGTGTAATGAATTTAGATAAATTTTGGCGAGTGAGCGCAGCGATGGAGCCGTATTTCTTTTTTTGTATATTTCTGCGTCATCATCACGTTTTGTTCTTATTTTATATATACATTTTGGCGAGCGAGCGCAGCGAGGGAGCCGAAATTTTTTGTATTTTAGCTTACAAAACATGGAATTCTTGTCAATTTTTTGCTCATTAAATCTTACAATTCTTATCAAGATATAGTGACAGCCTTATAGATAACAATATAAACTACAAACTGACTTGAAAAATACTCCAAATTAGTACGAACGAGTGAGCCGAAATTTGTATATTTTCGCGCCATCATCACGTTTTATTTTCATCTTTTTTGTAGATTTTGGCGAGCGAGCGCAGCAAGTGAGCTGAAAATTTTTGTATTTCAGCTTACAAAACATGGAATTCTTGTCATTTTTTGCTTATTAAATCTTACAGTTCTAATCAAGATACAGTCAAACCTGTCTTAGCGGCCACCTCCTTATAGCGACCACCTGCTTATAGCGGCCACTGAAAAATCCCCCGAACGAAATTGCTGTATTATGGACCCTTCATATAACGGCCACCTGCCTAACGCGTCCAGCGGCCACTCATTTTGTATCCCGTGGTGAATATCTACCTACGTATAGCGGCCACAAATATTTAGGTAAACCGTTAAATCAGCCATGAGTACAATGTCTTTTACGTTCATTGCGTGATTTCTACCAATCCTAGCTCAGTCATAATCACACAGACAAGATTGACAAAATTGATACAGCTCTTTGTCATGAAAACCCGTCTTACCGTTAACTTGACTAGATTAGATCTAGGCTTCTGTAATGAAGATGCTACAAAGGCAAAGACAACTCCTTAGACAACTCTTAGAATTTCACCAAAATGCCAATTAATTAGTGTTTAAGTCCCTTTTAATATGGACACTACGGTACTTGTCTGGGTACTGTTTGTTGTTTACGTATGCTTCACACATCAATCTCTATCGAACTAAGCACTCGTGAACCCTTTTCATGCAAACCGGTATAAACCAGAGAACTTCCTCAGGCCCGAAATTATTTTTAGCATCAAAAGAACAGAAGCGGACAAAAAAAAAAAAATGATTTGAAGTGAACTGTACAACGAAAATCTCCATAATAACACTGCTGCACGTGCAAACTTATTTGCTGTTTTTTTTTTTTTTTTGTAAGAATAACATGCGGTATTTTCTGCTATTATAAAATGCAAGTATTGAAATTCAAAATGGCCGCCAACCTGTCTTAGCAGTCACTTTTGTTGTTTCCCTTGGGTGGCCGCTATAGACAGGTATGACTGTATAGTGACAGCCTTATAGATAACGATTTATACCAACAAACTGAGGACTTGAAAAAAAAAATACTTTAAATCAGTACGCGCGAGTGAGCCGAAATTTGTATATTTCCGCGACATCATTACATTTTGTTCTTATCTTGTTTGATTTGTTGTTGTTTTTTGCGCCAGCCCCCCCCCCCCCGTATGTTCGACACCTTTGGCGCCCTCGTTTGATCCAATGGGCGATCGCTTCAGAACGGAAGAAATAAAATTTATTTATTTCTCTTAATTTCTTTTGTTTAAACGTAAAAAAAAAAAGAAAAAGAAAAGAATGGGGATGCGGCAATCTTTAATTTTGTAAAGGGGCCTCCCCTTTATGGAATTCCTAGTTCCGCCCAATGCAATGCAAACAATGAGATTTACCATAAACTTGTGGTTAACACAAAGGAAATTAAATAAAAAAAAAAGGAGAGGTGGTTTGCACAAGCATTTGAATTTTTTTAAAGGCGTCTCCCCTTTACGAAACTCCTGGATCCGCCTCTGTGAGGCGTTATGACATATGTAGTACGTTTGGAAATTTCGACATCTTTGTGGTCGACGTCTTATGACATTTGTGGTTAATCCAATTTTGACATTTGCGGTTGGCGCAATCGCGGATCGAGAGGGGGCGCATCCCCCTCTGGTGCCCCCTCGCTATGTTTTGTTAACGCAACAGAAATAGAGTCAAGAAAATGGGGGGGGGGGGGTCTCGCCAGCCTCTGATTTTGTAAAGGCGACTCCCCTTTACGGAATTCCTGGATCCTCCCATGTAATGCAAGAAATGAGTTTTGATATTTGTGGTTGACGCAATCATGGAACGAGAGGGGGCGCTTCCCCCTCTGGTGCCCCCTCACTATATTATGTTAAAACAACAGAAATAAAAATAATATAATCGGGCGGGGGGTCGCGCCAGCCTTTGACTTTTAAAAGGCGCCCATCCCATTTAAGGAATTCCTGGATCCACCCCTGTGACGCGTTATGACATTGGAAGTTAGTTTGAAAATTTTGACATAAGTGGTCGACGTGTTATGACATTTATGGTTAATCTCCGATTTTGACATTTGCGGTTGACGCAATTGCGGATTGAGAGGGGGCATCCCCCTTTAGTGCCCCTCTCTTCATTTCATCAAGACAACAGAAATAAAAAGAAGAAAATGGGGGAGGGAGGAGGGTCGCGCCAGCCTTTGACTTTGTAAAGACGCCTCCCCTTCACGGAAATCCTGGATCCGCCCCCGTAATGCAAGCAATGAGTGTTGATATTTCTGGTTGGCGCAATCATGGATCGAGAGGGGGCGCATCCCCCTCTGGTGCACCCTCACTGTAATTATTAGATTAAAACAACAGAAACAAAAATAAGAAAGGGGGGGGGGAGTGTCGCGCCAGCCTTTGATTTTGTAAAGACCTCCCCCCCCCCCTTTACGGAATTCCTGGATCCACCCCTGTGACGCGTTATGTATTTGTGGTCGACGTGTTATGACATTTGTAGTTAATCCCCGATTTTGACTTGTGGTTGACACAATCGCGGATTGAGAGGGGGCGCATCCCCCTTTAGTGCCCCTCTCTTTATTTCGTCAACACAACAGAAATAAAAATAAGAAAATGGGGGGGGGGCGAGGATCGGGCAGCCTATGATTTTGTAAAGGTGCCTCCCCTTTATGGAATTCCTGGATCCGCCCTTGTGACGCGTCATGACATTTGCAGTAAATTTGGAAATTTAGACATTTGTCGTCGACGTGTTATGACATTAGTGGTTAATCCGATTTTGACATTTGTCGTCGACGAGTTATGACATTTGCAGTATAAAATGGAAATTTTGACATATGTCAACTGTATGTCGTCGACGTGTTATGACATTAGTGGTTGTTTTGACATTTGTCGTCGACGTGTCATGACATTAGTGGTTGTTTTGACATTAGTGGGCGATTTTGACATTAGTGGGCGATTTTGACATTAGTGGGCTCTACACCCTCTCACACCTTTCCGGGTAAGCTACTCGGGCTCGTAGCGAATAGGAATTTTCCAGCAAGCAGGAACATTAATTCTGTGGGCGGACAAGGATGTTGGCGAATTCAGTACTTGCGTCTTACCTGCTAGACGCGTGCTACTTAACTGCTACTTGCATGTATTCCGTGTGACCTGCGTGACAGCCTCGAAACCGATCCGTTTTCAGGTACGAGCGACATACGGGGGCTGCGAAGTACCTGCGCTGCAGTTGCGAAGTACCCTCGTATGAGTTGCTAGCGAGGTGCTGCCGATAAGGGCCTCCTACTGGCGTTCTACGTACACTTTTGCGGGCAAACCCCTGCGACTCGCCCGGAACGAGTTCTGAGCATATACGAGGCCTTGTCCCGTCTTGTCTGGGAAAGCATTGTGGGTTGATTTGCGGGGATTTTTTTTTTTTTTTTTTTTTTTTTTTTTTGCTACCCGGACCTCCCAACAGTTGGACTTCACCTGACAGTACATAGCGCGTATCTCGCCCGCAGTTGCCCGGAGGTGCGCACGCAAGTCCGATTTACCCGCAGCCAAGTTTTGAGCATGACCAAAAATTTTCCGGAGATGTCGCGGGGATTGAACGCAGAGGTCCACGCAGAACATCAGTAGGAGGCCCGTAGCTGCCGCAAGTCACGGGCAGTTGACTCGCTTGAAGTACGTAAGTTGCCCGTGGATCTATGCTTTTGCGCCGGAAGCGCGTGTCATCTGCATGGCATTCTGTGGGATATCTGCCATATCAAATTCCTTCAGAGGAATTCCTTCACTGAGTTGTCAGCCCTCACTCTCCATCCATGCGCCTACAAGCATGTCAAACCGAAGGGACGAAAGTAAAGCGTAAGTAGCACAGATCCAGCAAGAAAGACGCATGCGAAACTGCCAAAATCCTTGTCCGCCTGCAAAAATTGTCCTTCGTGCTTGACTTGCGTGCTCAACTCCGGGTAACTACGGGTGAGATACTTGCAAGGTACTGTCATGTGCGGGTCATCTGCGGGGACCTCCGGGTAGCAAAAATTGTTCTTTGCAAGTCGCACGCAAGGCTTGCCCGGAAAGGCGTGAAAGGGCCTTTAGCAATCTGCTGATGAATTTGTTAATGAACACGATGAAGAAAAACTTTTCTCTGTCCAAATATTTCTTAAATGATTAGAATAACTAAAACTCATTCATACTACTTTACTAATATGCTACCTATTCGGTGGTTTGTATAACTGAGCATTCTTACTACATTATAGGCTTTTACTGTTCGAAAGCGTGTAAATCTATTCGGTTCTAAGATGAGAATCTTTTTATGGGCCATTAAAACTCGGGGCCAATATTCTGCTTTCCGTTTAAACTGTATGCTTTTGCGTTTTAGTTTTCGCATGTACGTTCCGTTGACTTTTTCTTTGTTTATTGATAAGATGATACTTTCTAATCATAATCTACATTTCTCAATTCACAGATATTGATGAATGTGATAGCAATCCTTGTCAGAACGGAAGAACGTGTCAGGACCATGTCAATATGTACTCGTGTCTGTGTTTATCGGGTCATAACGGGTCGAACTACCAAACAGGTGAGATGGGATTAAATTTTTTTGAGTAGCGAATAGCAATCTGCCGATGAATTTATAAATGAAGACACATTTGTTGTTAGTAGTCACTGAAATGATAAATGCTTAATAGTATAGCCATGACAAAAAATCATGGGCGCACACACTCGACCAGGATTCCAACCTACGACTCCCTGATCTCCGGACAGACGTCATCTCCACCTGACCACCGAGTCTCCGCCTGACAACAAAAGGTGGTTCCCATCCTTATAGTATGCAGTGGGCGCCACGTAATTATTCAAATTCATGAAATTCTTCCGTCGAGATGTTTTCATGCAAGTGATTGACAAATTACCCAACATCGACGTAAATAAGCACACAATTGATCAGTGTTTAATGGTAGCCAATAGTAGCCGATTACGCGGTGCCCGCTGCATGCTGTATAACGATTAGAAACAACACTTGCTGTTGGGAGGAGCCTCGATGGCCTGCTGGAGGTGACGCCTGTCCGGAGATCAGGAGGTCGTAGGTTCGAATCCTGCTCAAGTGTGTGGTACCATGATTTCTGTCATGGCTACTATTAAATACTGATCAATTCAGTGGTTATCTACGTCGCTGTAAGGAAATTTATCAATCAGTTGCATGAAAACGTCTCAACGGAAGAATTTCATGAATTTGAAAAAAAAAAACACTTTTTGTTTCCTGACTTTTAGTCCTGTATCAAGAATGAAATGCATTTCTCAAGGAATACGGGAGCCTGTTGGTTCTTAAAACATGTCAAGGATGGAGCATTTGAATGCCATTTTAGGATCTTACCACACCTCATGGCTGTCAGGCTGTCCAGCGACTTTATTTTTAGATGAAGGGAACGAAAGTCCTCCCTCTAACCAAGCCAAGTGGCATTTGTGTGTGTGTGTGTGTGTGTGTGTGTGTGTGTGTGTGTGTGTGTGCTGTGTTTTAGATAATGTGTGACTACTTCCTAAATACAGGAGATTGGTATCAGACCGTCATTTGTTTCCGCATCCAACTTCTGCATCCAAGTGCCTCGAACCACACACACACACACACACACACACATACACAAAATGATTGAAATAAAATGAAAGCCAAACACACCATAGTCGATCAACTGTTCTTGTTAAAACGAGGTGCGTACAAACGTTTCATTTTCGGAACATTCGTCCTAAGGAGCCTTGTTTCATTTTCGGAATAACGAACTTCTAGAATAATTTTGAAGAAGATTTTTGATCATTCAATAATTGTTCTCATTTCTCGATTTCTTGTTTTCGATCTATATGTAATTATCGCATCCCGCAGTAAATAGGAATGCAAGGAAGGAAATAGAAAGGAAAATATAACACATAATTACACGAACCATTCTTGGTGCAAAATGCATATTTGGTGTCAAGGAATGAAAATATTGTAGGATGAAGTCAACATGTAAATGTTTATGTTTACAAGAACGGGTATAAAGGAATCAAGAGCTATTTCCCTTACAAGTTGTTGAATTCGTTGAAAAACAATGATTGTCAAAGCAAAAGCAAGCAAACAAATGCTGCTTAATCAATCAATATCTTGTTTGACTATTTTGTCAGTATAGTCTTTCAGATAGTTTTTTTTTTTTTTTCGTTACTTTTGTGATTAATTACCCCCGCGTCAGGAAAAATAAAAACTGTTTTGGGATTCAGTGACCAATTCTCCCTGTTGCATAATCATTGTTCTAAAAAGAATAAAGATGAATCAAGGAAATGATGGGTCTCTTTTATCTGTTTGATTCTCTCTCTCTCTCTCTCTCTCTATATATATATATATATATATATATATATATATATAAATATATATATTATTTTTTTTTAATGAAAAATTGAGCAAGAAAATGAGATTCCATCGCGATGTTTGAAGCCGTGTTTGCTAAATTTTCCACCAAGTTTCACATCTGGTCAGTTTTCCTTTGTTAGCGTTCATTCCAATGTCATTGTCAATTGCCTTCATTATCCCAATAGCTCTCCAGAGGATGTTCGTCACTGACTACAACAATCTTCGGATTCTGGTTGCTGACCTTGGAAGACTCGAATTCACCGTGTTTATCAATCTGACGGAAAGACCTGTCGACGTAGCGTATGACACACAAAACAGGAAGCTTTATTGGTCCAGCTACAGCTCTGGCGTTTGGCGCTCCTGTCTTCAGGAGAAGGATCCAGAACAAGTTACAAACAATGGTACCTACAACTATTATTTGTGTTGCACCCTGTGTGCTCAAATATCTTATACATTCACACACACGTACACGCACACATACACATACACACAAACACACATACAGCACACTCACACACACACACAAACGTACATGTGCATATTCCAAATTACGTACTTGTGGGAGTACCCAGTTATTTTTTTCCCATAGACAAAATATTCTCACTATGTCATTTTTACAACCACAGTGTCTGACTAAATAAAGCAAAACACAAGATGGAACCCCCATAATGCACCTCTTGCTCGACTGCGCACAATCACGTACGGATTGATTCAAAATGAAAGTGCATATACAGAGACATGGTATGAAATATTTCTTTCCAAGACGGATTTGCAACTTTATAAAATAAATATGATTATGATTATGCATGTAAGAATTGTCTTCCTCATAGCTGTTTTAAGAATGCTGCAAAAAAGAAAAAGAAAAAAGAGAGAGACAAAGAAACAAGCTGATTACTATAAAAAAAAAAGAAAATATGCGTCTGGCTTCTGTCCAAATATCGATCCTCTCATTGCTTCAAGTGCGCTTAGAAACGCCAGTATGAAGCGCCATATAAATGCAATTGAGTATATGAATATAAGAACGGCCCAAGTCCAATTTTTGGCCAAATTCAGTTTGACATGGGAAATTGTAGCCTATGCATGGACTCATCTTGTGTATAAATGATAAATCCTAATTACCCCCGGAAGTGCCTGAATTAAATGAGTTAAATCTTATATGAATGTAAGAATGAAGGACTTGGGTCATTCTTACATTCATATTATAGCGCCCTCTCTCGTCCTTCTCTCATCTCTATAGCAGAATTTCATGTATATGAATCAAAGAACGACCCAAGTCCATCACACAAAATGGCGTCTCCACAATTAATATTAATGTTAATTGTCATAATGATATATGTTCTAATTTGTATATACAATGTTGCCTTCCCATCACAGTTAAATAGAATATTATTGGACAAACAAAAAAGATATGAAGTTTTTTTTTAGTTTACTCGAAATGGTCTTCCATGGACTTGGGTCGTTCTTATATTCATATTCTCAATTATTATTATTATTATCATTATTATCCAGAAGACTAATCGCAATTTACTTCATACAATTATTGTTGAGTGAAATCGGGCTAAAAGACTGGCCCATGAAATCTTTTTAATTTCAGTTTTCAATATGCAATTACATAAACAGCATTCAAAACGACATATCTTCTTCTTCTTATCGCGTGCCGCGTTTCATGCCAGCTCCAGAATCTCTGCGGTCAGGTACTCCTGAAGAGCAGCTAGATACACTGGTGTACCAGCGCCTACTCTCTGGGCGTAATTGCCTTTGCGAAGGAAGCGATGAACTCGGCCGACGGCGAACTGCAGGCCGGCGCGTGAAGATCGAGACTTGGCCTTGGTATACATAACACATAAGAGAGGCATCTTTTTGCCAGCATTATAAAACTGAAGAAAATCCTATAACATATTTTACATCAACATCAATTTTCAAACATTCAACCTATTAATATGTCTTTATCTTTAACTGTGAATACAACAAAAACTAATATCCGTGATTTATTTCTGTGTCTTCGGGGTACAATTATACAAAATCCTGCAAATCATTCGTCTGTAATCACCGGATAAAATAAATTATATAAATATAATGATATAATTGAACCTTATCTATAAGGCTGTCCAAATCAGAAGGCTGACACATTTTGTCAGATGAAATTCACAAATCACCGAGCTGTAACTCTGAGAGCATTAATGAACGTTCTACATTTGCTTAATAGAAATGTGTACAAGTGAATGGCCGACTTTAACATAAATCTCGTTATCTTATCAACATCTAACCCCGTCGCGGGGCGCTGTAACACAGTAACAGCGCCCCGAAGCAACCCATACAATTTTAGGAAGCACTCAAATGCACTGCAACACGTAAACAACTCACCGCTCAAAAGGACACTTGGATTCGCAACGAAAAGCCACATGATATAAAACCATTATTGTTGAATATTAGAGGCGACTGTGTATTTCTCACCATTACCTCCGAAAACAAGATAAATAGTCATCTTTGAGACCGTCTACTCGAGATACTGTGCGTTCGCCGTTTTGAACGTATCACGTAAATATACTGATCTGCGCATGCGCAAATGAATATTCATATTTTACGTCATCTGCCATATATGTACAATGTTGCTCGTATTTGGTTCTCGGTCTCATTTAATAAAGGACACCTGTTCGTACCAATACCATAGGTATCATGGAGTTCAAAGATGCTCTAAGTGAAGTAGAGGAGGATGTAAAAAGAATTAAGTTCAAAGTGGAGCAAATAGAAATTATCGAGAACGCAGTGAAACAGAATGACACCTTCCTAATGTTGCCAACTGAGTTTGGCAAGAGTGCTTGCTTTGGTTTCATCACCAAATCTTGGAAGTTGGATAAAGCAGGGCTGCACACTAACCCATTTTTTTTTTTTTTCTGCCGGTCCAACCTGTCTCTGTCGGATCAGTAAATATCCATTTTTCCTCCCCATTTTTGTACTGGTCGGAACAGAAAATTTACTGGTCAACAACAACCTGAAAAAGCATTAATTGGCTTGCAAATTTATTTTCATGTTTTTGTCGACAATAATATTACCCCCCCCCCCCCAAAAAAAAAAAAAAAAAAAACATTTTGCAAATAGATATTTTGTAAACTCAAGTGCCTTGTTTATGGGTCATTTCCTTGAGAAGGAACAAAAAGGAATCATTTGTGAATTGATTTGTTGATACGAAAAGGAAGTAAAAAAAAAAAAAAAGAAGGGACTGAAATGCGGTTTTTAAATTTCCTCCGAAAATTTCTTCCCGTATCTTACAAGTATGCGTTCTTGAAAGTACACTGAAGGGTCGAATTTGTGATGCTTTGTACTCCTATCTCTTCTTCGTGTATAGAACCATTTTAAAAGAATTGGATGTTTGTGAATTAAAGTGTTAAATGATTATGAACAAAATTAGATTGTTCAAATGCGTTTGTGACTGTTTGTCAACATTGGCGCACGTAGAGTAACACGCGTTACTTAAATTGCTACGCTTTTCACATTTTTGGTGCTCAGCTGGATTGTAATGATTATATAAATTATTTTTGCTGTTATATAGTATTTTCTTATGCACGTGCCAGAAGGGCTTCTTTATTTTTCTCCCTATAATCTTTTCGCATTTGTGCATGCGCTCTTGAAAGGTATATACGGCAGCATACGGCATCAGGGTCGAATTCACGATCCTTTTTGCGCTTATTTCTACCTCAAATATCAGCGGGATTGTGACGATTTCATGAACTTTACTTCGGATCACTGTTCGAATGTAATCTGTTGTGATGAACACACCAGAATGGTTGACAATGCGCCCTTTATTTTGCTCCGATAATCTTTTCGTATTTCGTAAATGCGTCCTCTCTTATTAGAAGAAATGATACGGCCGAATTCATGATTCTTTTTGCACCTCTTGTTCTCCTCAAACTTCAACGGGATTGTGATGATTTCATGAATCATTTCGGCTGTAATTTTTGAAATGCACGCGCCAAAAGAGGATGTGTCTTATTTTTCTCCCGAATTTGTGCATGCGGTATGCGTTTTTGAAAGATACACAGCATGCAGGGCCAAATTCACGATCCTTTTTGCGCCTATTAATTGTTTCCTCAAATTTCAACGGGATGGCCATGATTTCATGGATTATTATTCGGCTATAATCTTAATGATTCACGTGCCAAGAGGGGTTGAAAATGTGTTCTTTATTTTTCCCCGATAAAATCTTCGAATTTCGTAAATGCGTTCTTGAAAGATCATAACACGACCGAATTCATGATCTGTTATGTTTGCGCCTATCACTTTAATATCAGCGGGATTGTGACGATTTCATGAATTTCTACGGCTATAATCTTTTACTTTGCACACACCAAAAGGGGTTGAAAATGTGTCCTTTTATACTTTTTACCGATAATCTCTCCCACATTTCGTAAATGCGCGTCCTCTCGGATTAGAAGGTATTCACGGCCGAATTTATGATTCGTTTTGCGCCTATATTGTCTCCTCAAACTTTAACGGCATCGCGGTGATTTTATGAATTATTTCGGCTGTAATCTTTTGTGATGCACACACCAGAAGGGTTGAAAAAACATTCTTTATTTTTCTCCCGAAAATCTCTTCGGAATTATTCATGCGTTTTTTGAAAGACAGTATTCAGGGCCGAATTCGATATCCTTCTTGCGCCTATATATCGTTTCCTCAAATTTCAACGGGATTGCCATGATTTGATATTCGGCTGTAATCTTTATGATGCAACACCAGAAGGGGTTGAAAATGTGTCTTTTATTTTTCCCCCAATAATCTCTTCGCACTATTCGAATATCACGAGTTTTTTGCGCCTATTTCTATACCTCAGATATCAGCAGGATTGCGATGATTTCGTGAATTCTTTCGGCTGTAATCTGTTGTGATGCACGCACAAGAAGGATTGAAAGTAGTTTTTTTTTTTTTCCCCCGATAATTTCTTCACATTTGTGCATGCGTTTTTGATAACCAACATGGCATGCAGGACCGAATTCAAGATCCTTTTCGCGCCTACTGTTTCCGCAAATTTCAACGGGACTGCGATGATTTTATGATTTTTTTTTTTGTAATTTTTTTTCTCGTCACATTTTCTGCATGCGTTCTTGAAAGGTACACAACAGGACAACTTTCGTTATCCCTTTTGTGCCTCTCTTCATTATGAGACCATTCTGAAGGAATGAAATGAAAACAAACGCAATCAGATCTTTATACTGCTGTATTTTTTTTTTCAATTTTTCTAAAAATCTGCACAAGGAAACTCGTTCTAACATGTCATCTCCCACGCTGCTGCAAAGCCGGGATCGGATCATGGGTTAAAAAACAGGCATGAGTGAAATGACCACAGAATGCGTGCGCCTCTACGAATACATACTCCTTGTCTGATGGCATGACAGCCGATCGCAAGCAAACGAACGATGTAAACGCGTTGGGGAATACCGGCATGCATTTCAGCAGTATTGTACATACACATATGTATAAGGCTTAAAAGGGTATTAATCAAGCAAGACAACATCAAAAAAAAAAAAAAAAAAGCCATGGGGAGCAATGGAATACAATCCCAATGACCATGTGGATGGATCTGAAAGGGTTAATTTCTAGTTTTTCATTAACCAATCCATTATGCCTTTAAGATGAAAGCCAATCTAAAATTTTATCAATTTCACGACAATGATAAAAAAAAACTCCAGCAGAACAGTGCAAAAATGATAAAATCGGATAAAAAATAAGGAAGTTATGACATTTGAAATTTCAAACATTTTCAGAAGACACTTCTTGTCCCATTGCTATGAATGAATGAATGAATGAATGAATGAAAATGAATGAATACTCAAGAGTCAATTTTATTGATCTGTATGTCACAGTACATATAAATTTAGCTTCCAATTCTTCCAACTTGTTACACACAATAATCATGAAACACACACGCACGCGGACACACACACACACATACACACAATCAAACAGAAAGTGACAAGCCTGACAGAAAGAGAAAGACAGGAAGGATCTCCTCTCATACGATAGTAAGTCTTTGGAAAAAAAAAACAGGTCTCTCAATAAATAATCAAATAATTCTCAACTATTGGAAATAAACAAAACATGTATGTAACAGAAGTGTATTCAATTCAAATCACAGCAGAAAATAAACATGAAGCAAAAATGAATATGAGTCCCCAAGAAGCAGAGCTTGTGAGTGGAGCCCATTGTGAATGTACAACATTAAAACTACAGTATAATGTACAGTGTGAAAGGAAACTTGATCTATAGATGAGACATCTGGGGCATTGCCTCTGCAGACTGGGGAAAAAACAAAAAAAAACCAAAACAAACATACCCTCTATCATGAAAATCACCTGTTATTTTCTTAATCCTTCACATCTCCAGATGTTCATTATGTGTGCACTTCCTTTATTGCAAATAAATAATGAACCACACATTCGAAATGTGCTTTAAAAACGAAATAAATAAGTGCCGGTAGGCCCGATAGTAAATCATCGCCCAGGATGCATTCTATTTGTTACGTCTCATGAATATTCATTTCAGTTCTCAGCGAGCTGTCCGTTTTTTTTTTTTTTCCACACGCATACATTGCGTATCACAGTATGTGCTACGTTTTATCCATATTAGCGCATGCGCTGTGTAAGTCGTACTACAATACGAAATGCGGTAGGACTATAAAAACCTCGGATAAACTCTTTCACAGGGCTCTCAAAACAGATCATATTGTAAATCGACTTCGCCTGCCGTGATTGTAAGTATCTTATCTAAGATTAAGGCTACTAATTTCAGTATAAAACCCTCTATTTTGGTCTCTGGTCACGTAAATGCTTAGCCATATCAGGTGCTTCCGTGACAGGACGTATGTTTGCTGTGCGACCCCTTTACGGTACGTATTTGTCCGTATGGGGTCGCTGCTGCGGTTAATCAACATCCTAATCAGTTAACGATTCATGTGCCCTCACTTAGCAAACTTCCTGGGAATTGCAAGAACCTTCGACCCATATGATAACGATAACCAGTTGCACAGATTGTGACAGTATGGACTTTAACGGAATCTAAGGGAGATGTTCAGGGGATAACTCCCACGCAGACTTTATTTTCTTGACAATGTTTAACTTTGCTGTAATCGTGTCGATGTGGTTTTCCCTTGTCGATTCCTCTTGCTTACAGGTGCACTAGTATACTGTTTATATTATGAATTAATACTTACAAGCATACATCTTTTTTTTTTTTTTTTTTTGATGGGGGGGGGCGAGAAACTCACAGTACACCTTTTCACTTGATATCATCAATAAAGATGTGGAGTCAGTGGTAAATGTGGAAGATGGTAACAACTTTTAATAGTCACTCCAACTGTGGTAAAATGAATTATACTGTATCCAGCTCTCTATATTTCCAGTTCCCTGAACAGGAATAATTCCTCATGTTAACAAGCTGAATACATAAAATGACTACATCGATAAAAATTTCATTTCGAAAACTCACTGACGAGATAATCTAAACTGCTGTCGCAAAATACAGGTGTAATATTTAAACTGAAGAAATATTTTGGAACCAATTTCGTCTTCCCCTGTACTTCCATGCGGATTTTATGATTTGTTTTTTCTCATGAAAAAAAAGTTAATGTTGATAAAGTCCGATTTTTTTTTTTGCCCAGAATTTGTAAATGAAGAATTTGTTTGCAAAAACCGATAAGTCCATATTTGCCAAATGGAGATATTTGCGATTAAAGGTCAAGAAAAATAAAGAGAATAATAAGGAAATTCTTGCTTCTTTTGACCATAAATTAAAAAAATATACCTGTATATGCAGTGACCAATATATCATTTAAAAGGTATAACTTTGTACTTTATGACAGAGATCGTACTTCAAAATCTTCAAAAATGGACTTATCGGTTTTTGCAAACAAACCCTTCAAATATATCAGCTAGCGATTAAGCTTATACCGGAATATTTTTGCTCCCTCGTTCGCAATACAAACCAACAGTTGAGTACATTAATACCCCACAAGACATACATTGCTTAAAACGAAAATATTGTCCGTCGGCAATTCTGGATGTATAACCGCCTGTAGCCAAATATAAATGATATTTCTTTTCTTCAGTTTAATATGTTTACTTTTCGAACGCAAGCTGAGAACAAAGAACATACCAGATGATTTCAATACGGCATTTTGATATTTAGATTCGATTATTATCTTTGTTTCTAATGCTGAACTGCGTCACATATTGAAGATGTCTCCGCATATCAACTGGGAAAAGTAGTTATTTGTTGTTTTTGTTTTTTCCCCGAAAGGCTAATGTTACATGTATACAGTATTACATACTTTTTTTTTTGGCATACACTACGTGATAATGTAAAGTCAATTGATATGTCACAACGGGTACAACCATCTTTGTTGGTCATTATAAGTCTTTCCCTTTCCGCTATTTCTCAGTTACCGCAAAAACAATATTCGAATCGTTTAATTTGGGGGACTTAATGTTTCTCTTCGAAGAGCATTCTCTTAAAAAATAAGCGGATCGTAGACTTTCGGAAATTTGTACCCCCCCCCCCCCCCCCGTCTTTGCTGAGAGAAGGTTGGTAAGCCCTGATGTAAATTTCTTCCTTAACTCCCCTTAAAGTATCGAGGTTCCAGGTCTAGAACCTCCACCTTATCCAGGTCCACATGATGGCCTGGAGATACGATGTGGATGTGTAATATAATCATGCACATCACTATTTTAAAGTCATTATGAATGAGTTCACCACGTACAATGATTGTGATAAGTCGATACCCAATAGTCTCAATCACAAAATGTTTCAAACATTTGATATTTAAGGTAGCACTCTGCGAATTCAAGATTCACATGAAATTGACATTGCTGAACAAACACTCACGCATGCACCAGCACTCACTTTCCATACCAAAACAATATATACGTATACATAATATCAAGATTAACGCAACCCAACGCAAGAATAACGGATAGTCTGACTTTCCTATCGGGTTGTGCATAAAATATATGTTATAATTATGTATTTCATTTTCTTCTTTTTTTTTCAGGCTGCCGTCTCATCAAATCATTTTGCTATGACTATAGAGCTTTCTTGAGTTCCAATTTCACCAACATATAACATAAATAAGTCAAACCACAGTCTTGCCTTATCTTGAATAAGCTGAAATCGACATACCTGTTTTATTCTATTACCAGACTATTGTAGATCTTTTGCGCTTGAATGTACTTCTTGTGCGTCTCATCGCTTTTGATCAATGGAAAAAGGTGACTATGTCATTTGTAATGTATTCAATGCAGAAATCTGATTAAAGATCTGAAATGTCAAATAAAACAAACAATTATGATTAATGCGTTGAAAACCATCAACATGGCTTTTAAACGGTTACAATAATTTGATAAAATAATGATCAAATTGAATATTATTGTTTGTTGATCACTTCATTTCATTCCCAGGCGGAGTACGTGCAATCGCTATAACTCAGTCACCGAGGATGCTTTACATGATGTACGACACCAGGCTCACTAAGATGTCAATCGATCCAGACGGGAATGAGATGGATGTAATGGATCTACCTGGTGGGAGCGGCTGGACCCGTGCTTTTGTACTTTACAACGGGTATAAATACCTTTCACTACCTTACAAGGGTTCAAAGGTTTCATAGATCGACATTATAGGGATGGAGTTCTTCTGACTCCTATCTGTCTTTCTCTCCCTCCCTCTCCCTCTCTCTCTCTCTCTCTCTATCTCTCTCTCTCTCTCGCTAAAAGGAGGAAATAGCACTACATACAGAATATAATATGGTGATATTTTTTTTTCTCTCTCTCTCCCTCTCTCTCTCCCTCTCTCTCTCTCTCTCTCCCTCTCTCTCTCTCTCTCTCTCTCTCTCACTTTTAACCAACAGTAAGACAAATAAAAATGGGGAGACAAGTCTGCCAGTAGGCTAATTCATGCAAAGAAGGCAGGGACCTGACAAACGTGCAGTGACGACCTTTAATTTAAGAACTGCAACACACTTCGTATATATCATGGATAAACTATCACGATTCGTCAGGACTTAAGGAAAAGGATCAGTTCTCCTCGGACGGGTTCGATTGGTATATGTTCATTTTAATTGAAATGGGATACATTAGTAAGGATACAAATCAGATGTTCTGACTCATAATTGGCCAAGATTTCCAAGCTAATGTTAAAAATTCGGCATCTGTTGAGATGTTCTTAACAAGAAAGTTTATGAAGACAGTGACTAAATGAAGCGATTAGTCTCCCTCCACACACGTATAGTTCCTTTATTAGTTAATTACATAATATAATGTGTATCATTACAGATCTCACTCGTCACAATGCACGTCAGACAGATTTTCCATAGTTTATGTATCATTGATATAAAATTCCCCAAGGTTATTTCTGAAAGCTTTTCACATAACCTGCAAAATTGCTCTAGTATGTTTATATTTAAACAAAAATTAAAATCAAAGTTAATAAATGAATATAACCTGCTGATTAGAATTTTTCTTTAATATGTTATCTACAGTATCCTCATTTAATGTATGATGAATCAACCTGCAGTTTATGATTGTTTACTTCTGGTTTATGCTCCCATTATATAATCACTGCATCCGTACCAGTAGTAACATATTGAACTCGTTATGAATTTGATTCTAGATATGTGCGTGTACATACTTGTGTATCTATATGCTATGTTATTTTTTTTTACTCGGTTCTTATTCCTTAGGTTCTTTTTTTTTCCTTTTCTTTGTCATCTCTTTTATTTCCTTTTTCCTTTGTACCTTGATAATTTAGTTTTTATATAGTTTCGTCATTATTACTTTGTGTCCTATCTCCATTGAATGCATATCAAATTTACACTGGTATATGTTCTTGGAGCCTCCGTTTACAAGCTTTGCTTTTGCGGTTCCATCATATTTCAAAAGTTATAGAGAATTGTCTTACGTACATTATATACGTTGGCACACTTTCTGTCCATGACCCGATTTATAACATATTTTGCATCTTGCTTGGTTTGTTTTCTTTTTTAATGTATCTCGATGAAATGGATCTCAAGTGAAATATGAAAATAAATATGCCGGAACTGTTTACTGTGTCTCGAGCGTAAGACAGGTGCAGTTTCAGTTATTCAATCAATCAATAAATCAATCAAAAAGCCCAAGGGAATTCAGAAAAGCGACACCTTTTTATTTCTGCACTATGTCTTGTTTAATTTACTAAAGGGCCGGGGCATTTGGTCTTCCGGAATGCCGTCTGTGAATATGTCTACTGTGTGACTATAATTTAGATATCAAAAGCGAAAAGGTTGGAATGTGCAAATTATACCTGAGACAAAGGCTGGCGTCACACAAGAACAAGAAAAATGTAAAAGTATATAAGATCTCCATTGTTCAATCAAATAATGTATGCTACACCGAATCGATAGTGCTTGAGTACGAACACTACCTACCCACTACATAAACGCACGCACACACACACACACACAGGTCCACAGAGAGAGAGAGAGAGAGAGAGAGATACACACACGCACACACACAACACATACACACACTCACAATGACAGCAGCATTGGTTTGCTCTATGTAAATTGTCTTTTTCAGCTTGTATACCAGGGGCGTCACCAGCTTTTTTTCAAGGGGGGGGGGGGGGGGGGTTGCGTTTTCACACTGAATGCAACCTGCGATTTTTTTTTTTTAATTGATTTATTGATCCCTGTATCATCATGTACATTAACATACACTGCACATATTATACATGTACAGGGCCGGCGCAGTGTTTTCAAAAGTGTGGGGGCCCACTTCCGGGTTTCATGAGCTAACAAGTAAAAAAAAAAAAAAAAAAAAAAATTAAAAGGGTCCTGACCTCATTCTCTCCCCTCCCATTTTAGTGCCACTTACGTACTTCCGGGTTGAAAAAAAAGTGTGGGGGCCCAAAGTGATGACACCTTATGTATTTCTTTGTATGGTTCACAAAAATTGTGGGGGCCCGAGCCCCCACGGCCCCCACGGCTGCGCCGCCCCTGATGTATACATACATTGCTAGAGGCACGTATTCATAAGCATAAGTTGTTTTCAAAGTATTTTTCTACATTACCTTTACAGTGTACACATATTTGGGATGTGAAATTGTTTGATCTGGTATCATTTTAAACATCATACTCAGCAATTTTGCCTAGAGATACTATTTTTGTATTCAGTATTGGATACGAATTGTCATGGGAAGTTTACATGTACTTTACGTATGGAAATGAAAATTAGTCATGGTTTAATCAAACACACAAAGTGGCACACACATCCACCCACAAGCGCGCTGGAACACTTCTTGTTTTGGGGGGGGGGGACAAAGTCTCGATGGAGGGGGCACATTTGTGACGGTGTGAGATCCTCGGCGAGGGGGCGAAGCGACTTTTGTAAAACAGAGTACAAAATTCGCGTTTGTAGAGCATCTAAAAGCGAATTTCTAGAGAATTAAACATAGTGAAAAAATCACTGTGAAGGACTATGATTATAACATACGGGGGTACATTATGTGACGGTGTGAGATCCTCGGCGAGGGAGCGAAGCGACCGAGCGGGGGAGGGTGTGGGAGGGGGATGCACCCTCCCAGGGTAGTGACTTAAAAAAAAAAAGGCGGGTTTACGGAGCATTTGAAATCAAATTTATAGGAAATTAAACATAGTAAAAAAAAAATCACTGTGAAGGACTATGATTTCCAATTTGCCATTCGTCTGAAATGCATGCATTAAAAGCTTAAACGTGATCACCTTGTTCAAACAATACAATTTGTTCTCATCAGTATAGAATTATAGAAGAAGAGGAAAAATATAAGGTTTACTAAAGGTACGTTTAAGGGGGCACGCTCGAGGACGCGAGGCTACCATTTATATACTAAATCTACTCATGATTAATAAATATTAGTGTATAGATATAATAATGTATATTGTTAGTGAATTATTTGCCCCGTTATGGGCGAAAAAAAACTCGCATTTTTAGTTATGAAATTGATAACTTTCAGAGGAGAAAGCGCCTTTATTGTTCATTTTGGTCTTTAAATAATTTATCAATTATTTGATACAGGGGGCACTTGGGGAAGTCGTTTTGCCCCCCCCCCCCCTCCCCCTTCAACAAAAAATATATATCTGCCCCCCCCCCCCCCCCGCTTCCAAGCACACACACACACACACACACACACACACACATACACTTACACAAACGGAGGGAGATTTAAGGGAATTTTATTTGAACGAATATGTACAAATAAGAAACAAAACAAACCACAACAATATGATTTTTTTTTTTTACCGTACAGGTTCTGGGGACAAGATAGAATACGCTTATGTAGAGGGCACCCTGCAACATGTTTACTGCCCTTATAGATTGACTAACAAGATATTATTGATTATATATCTTATCATAATAATAAATGCCCCATATACATTTATATCTTATAATTATTGATGATATAACAGTGTGTTCCTAAAATCCCCCATACATTATGCCCATACACACATTACTAAAATATAGATAACATATCATAAATTAATCATCTTAAAGTCCCGAAATCACTTCCTCTCTTATTCTTCTTAACCAACTTCAATGAACAACACCATCAAATTTACTGTTCTGTTTTGTTTTTTACTCAGAAATACTTTATTGATTCGTATTCATTTGTTTTGACTATCAATAGATTGTAATAATCATATATGTATACATCGATCCTATATTGACACATAGGACTTCACATTTTCATCAGAAAAATTATATAATGTATCATAATTGCGTTCGACCATGAAACACAAGAAGCCTTTTAAAAATGAGTCATTTCGAGCAAGTCTCGATGAACTTTGGCTGGTTTGTTTCCAGACACAATATAAAAAAAAAAAATATGAAAAAGATAACTGCTACACTAACTCAGCGGCATCTCAGCCCTTGTTTCCACTTGTGCAACATCATTGTGTAGGCATTTAATAATACATGGAACTTGACGGGGGGAGGGTGTTGGAGGGGGTAGCTCCTTCCTTTTTTTATCACAAAAATGCAAGAAAATCTTCTCATCTTCTCATCTTGGAAATTTTAATTATGTGGGGAGGGGGGCAAACGATATGCTTAGCCTCGCAATAGTTTCATGGGGAACTTTTTTTTTTTCTGTCAAAAAAGCAAGAATTTTTTTTCAATGTCGGGAATTACTCATCATTGGGAGTGGGCCAAAATCATAGTGTGCTTGCCCCTGCAAAATCTTTATGAGGCTAAGGCTCGCATTCTCAATTTGGATTGGTCAGAAGTAAAGTGCTATACATAGACACTACATCCTTGTAGTAGCACACGGACACGAACACGCAAAACTGTGTGCACGTGCTCCGTAACGTACGGATACAGTACGGTCGATAAATAGTAAAAACTGTAAATAGATATGTATAAAATCAGTGCTGCCAGAGACCGGGGTGCGAATTTTTTTTTTCTAATATATTTTGTTTTTGTCCCTGGTGCAAAATAAAAAAAGATGAAATAAAAAATAATAAAAACGAATAATTATCTAGCGTCCCGCGTTGAGGTCGCTCGTAGACTGAAGTGGTATTTTTTTTTTTTTTCAGGTCTGAAGGGGGGTGCGTTACCACCCCCCCCCCCCGTGACGCGCATGTATACATACATGCTTAAAGAATTAACACGCATTTTGCTTCCATATTCAGGTATCATGGTTTCATATTTGATATTTGACATGAATACATAGATACACACGTCCACGTGTACCAAAGGAAGCTTTGTGAAAACTGTGTCAGCACTATGCATTCGTTTTCAAATTTCCCATTTTCCAGATATTGCTCTTTGTTTTCCTTAAACTCTCTACATGGTGGCAGAGGCCGCTTTAAAAAAAAACAAGCAAGCAAACAGAGTTTCCCTAAGGAATAGTATTCAAAGGAGCAGGAGCAGTTGAAGTAATAAAAATGATCAAACAATGTATCTTTAAAAAGCTAAAGGTTATCGTCTCTTCTTTTTTTTTTTTTTTTTTTTTTTGGGGGGGGGTGTCTTTCTTTCTAGCCTACGTTTCATATTCGGCATTGAAACTTACCATGTCTGATGGTCAGAAATGGTGGAAACGTAATTTATCAGTTAAACACGATGGCCATGTGGAAGAATTTGTGTCGTATTTTTTGTTTCTTTGCTTCAGGTCTGTGTACTGGACGAGAGGCGGATATGATGAAATAAAGTGTAACAACCTTCAAGATGGAGCCGATTGCACTCCTCTGAGCACACCTGGTAACACTGCCATCTACGGCTTGTCCATCGACACAAGTTGTAAGTATAGGATGTACAATGAATTGTTCTAAGTCATCTTTAGTGCAGTCATGACTAAAAATTTCAGGGACACTCCATATGATGCTTATAATTTCACTGCGTACATTAAATTCGATAGTGACGTTTATAGATTTGTCGAATTTATTGTGGTCCTTGATCAGACAAATGATGTTATGAAACCCCTCAACACATACGCACATTCCAGCAGTGTGCCAACATAATTTTATTACAATACCACTTGTTCACCTATGCTGATTTATGCACGTTATGTACTGTTGCTTTGTTTTCTCAAGCACTTCATCGATACTTCAGTTCTCAAGTGAAGGTGCTATGAAACCATCCTTGTTCAGTGTGATTGTCATGACTTTAAAATCATGTTCATTTATCATCCAATGATCAACATAAGTTTGAAGCTGTGGATCCAGTTTGAACATTCATAGATTTTAAGATGCAAAAGTCTGAAAATAGTCCGGCGGTCTCCTTTAAAGTCAAATTTTGGAAAAGACGCAAACGATGAGGGGATGTTAGAATCTATTGTTTGTGTAAGATATGTTTACTTTTATATAAGCAACATCAAAACAAAGTTCAAGAGCGTATAATACCATCCATAGGCGTGTTGTTGTCTCACAGAAAGTTGCTAAACCTGCGGTTGTATTGTGTTAAAATGTATTCATTTTCCGCCATTAAAAAGATATACAAACAAGATATACATTACATAAGACAGACCTTCAATGTAGGGATGACCCTATTTAGCGCTGTTTTACACAGGGGTCCCTTAAATGAGAAATATAAACAAACACTACAGTAACATAAGGAGACAATACAAACCTTCAGAGAAATACATATTAGCATTTTCTTTTGACCTTTGACCTTTTGGAAAAAAAAAACTTCCAAGAAAATCTGTAGTGGTAATACATGTATACACTCAGTTTCAAGAAAAGTCCTGCATGAGGGAAATAATAAAATTTTTGAGGAGTTGACTTTGATCTTTGACCCCTGACCTTGGACCCATGACCCCCCCCCCCCCCCCCATTCCCTAGATAGTCACTGCCAGTCAGTATATGCAAATTCTGAATCTTTGTATACAGTATGCATATATAGGCCTACGAAGTTCCATGAAGCCTTTCTGTAGAACCCAGAGGTATAAACCGTCAGCTATACCTAATCTTGCTTCGCTACTTAACTCCAATCTATAATATTACATGAATTTGACTAGTTTTCATACAGTTGGATATCAGTATCACTTCATATCTAATACGTCATTACAACAGAAGCATATGGTGTTCATTAAGTTTTGATGTATTAGTTGATTGCTGTTGATATTCATAATACTCCAATAAAAGTGTTTAAAGAGAGTATGTTGGTCATGAAGTTATGAAGCGTGCGACAGGCATTGTGTTAATTCACTGTTATTTTGTCACACATTACTGTCCTGTGAATCACTGGTGTGAATAATTGATTGGCCCCACTCGTTTTGACGTCTGAATGACCGAGATGTATTGACCAAACACTGCATGTGTTAACTCAATCATGAAATAAGTCCAAAATATTGTATGTTTAAAGTGAAAGGATATTTTCTTTTTTCTTTTTCTTTTTTGTGGATATGACAACAATTTACTATTTCGTTAGCATCAGTGTCACCATCAAGGTTTTCGTTGTCATTGCTCCTTGTCACTGCAGTAAACTCTTGGTGTTCAGATTGACCTTAAGATTCTTTATATTGTATTATGGCGTTCTGAAATGATTTATATAGAAGCAGTTTTATTTTACCTCCCCAGCCAGTCAGTCCGATTTAGTAAGGGTTGTTTTTTTCCCCGGTTTCAGTTGGCAGTACATTGAATATGGCTATGGATGAAACTGAGCTTTTTGGTTCTAATATCCTGATGGACAATCCGTACCCTGTATATGAAGTGGTTTTGTTGTGAGTGGCTCTGATTTTTTTCCTTCTTTTTTCTGTCTGCTTTTAAGAACATAGGCATTAATTAATAGATATGTTTACATATAAAATATATGGAGAAATTGTGTTTTTAAGGATCATCATTTAATTTATATCATTTTGAATATTTAAGGGAGCTTTGTCCCTTTTTTCTCCCTCTCTCTCTCTCCCCCCCCCCCTCTCTCTCTCTCTCTCTCTCTCTCTCTTGTCTTGCAATGAATAGCGCCCCGATAGGCAAAGTCCGAGGACAAGGTTGTTACGAGTTTGAGTTATTTTATTTATATGTATGTGCTGAACATGACAGTGATAATAGAGATGTGTAATGATGGAGGAAATTATGATTTCAATATATTCTATATATTCTTGTGTTGTGGTGGGTGGCGCCATCACTGTAGGTGACCTTCGGTATTCGTTGTCCGTTCACTTGTCATATTTTGTGTCATCTCATTCGGTATTTTTCTCATTTCCCGTGGGAAGTTTCTTCAATATAAGAAAATATAATTGTTTTCTCTTATCTCCTGTTGATTTTTAGGTATCCAGTGGTATCGAATTTTATATGATACAGTCGGCAGTAATCTTTAGTCTTCCCCGCAATGTTATATTACTATATTGCATATCGTTTCCTCAATTCTCCCACTTTTTGAATTTATCTCATGTTTCTATCTTCTTCTTTTTTTTTTATGATTTACAGACATGGTATGATAGCTTACTTATTTCCGTTTGATGTTGTGTCGGTGTCATATAGTTTATCTTAAGTTTTCATGCTTTTTGGTCACAGAATCAAAATCAGAATAAAAATCAGAATCGGAATCTCCCTCTCCACTTCTACATTTTTATTTCCTTGAACGCTCTTCTCCATCTTGCCATGCTTAATCCTTCACGTACAAATGTAATTTCCTGTTGTGCAATACTTTCATTTATCCCATAATCAATGCTAAGCGACCGAATCAGCCTTCGAGCTGCTGGATTGTTATTTTATATTTGTACAATAAACCATCTTGAATTGAATTGAATTGAAATGAAATAGTGAAATTTTTAGCATTTGACCTTGACCATTTTTGTCGTCCATCACAAAACAAACAAAAAGTCGCACCCCTTGATTTTACGTGAGGACTCAAAAAAGGTGAAAGAGATCAAGTGAAAGAGAAAACATTGTGCACAGGGTGTTTTAATGCCAAAAAAGTGACTATTACTGAAAATATCAGATACTGCGGTTTTTCTTTCGGGCAGTATTATTGTAAATCATCCAATGCAGAGTGTCCCAGATAAAAAAGACAAAACAAAACGGAAAAGAAACCACGTTTCCTTGTAGCTTTTATCTGTCGAAATCTTACATTTTCTTTATGAGATTCACATGAATGGAAACGTAAGCTTCTCATCTTTCATTTGATGTATTCAATGTTCATAATAATCAGGTCGCTTAGTGAAATTACCGTTACACGGCGGGGGGCTGCGAACCGTTGGGGGGGGGGGTGTTCAAGGGCCAGTGATCTCCCACCCCCCTTGACATTAGAAAACGTTCCAAGCCCCTTTGATATTAAACGTAATTAAATTGGGAATATTAGGGACAAACACCATACTGTGACACCTCAACAACATTTTCTCTTCATAAACTGGTAATTAATTGTTCTTATGTATGTTCGTAACATTGTGATTTGTAACTTTTGATGTATACCTGCAATTATCTAAAGGGATAATTGACCTGGTTATGTACAAACATTTTCTTGAATAAAGAAATGAGTCAATCAAAACCATGGCACCTCCATGTTCGAAGATTGGGTTTAAGTTTTCCAGTTCCATGAAAAATGAAAGAAAAAAGTACAACATATGTGAACCTCTTTTTTGTTACTTTACTGCCCCAGATACATAAATACGGTGTTATTTTCGCGACATTAACCTTTCGTGACTTAGAGCCGACGGTCTTTTTCGCAGGCATGAAAATTCCGCGAATTGCCAATGGCATCAAATGCATTGTTTAGAATCGCGCGCATTTTGCTTTCACGAATATTAGCTCCTCACGAAATTTGCGAAAGTTTCATGTTTGCGAAATTTTCTGCAAAATGAAATTCAGCATTCATACCATGAAAAAAAAAAAAAAAGATACAGGGGGCTCCTACACAAATATCAATGAGTAGGTACTGAGGGGTCATCTCTTCAAATTTGGTGCTTTTATCTGCAGTGTATTAACGGTAATATCAAAATTTGACGTTAAGCGACCTGACTATGATAATATTCAAGACACAAGACAGAATTAGAACAATGGACAGTGGTGCTACCAAATTTTCAGTTTTACGCGCAAATGGTGAATTAAGTGAATTAAGTGAATTCTTTAGACTGTTGTCCCTATGGTTTCGAAAAACAAAGTTCACAACCCAAACATCCATATTTTTTTTTCTTTCATGTGAGACCTTATGTGTGAAATATTGATATAAGTATGCCAGTTGGTAACAGTGTATTAATAGGAGAAATTTACAAGCCCCCAAACTGTGATAATTCTGACTTCATCTCAGTTTTAGAAATTATTTTAGATTCGCCCTATTTCCGCAACAAACACGTGTATATAATGGGCGATTTTTCATTTAGGCTTACTTGATTATGGTAAGCCACAAACACGTGATTGTTTGATACTATGGTATCATCCTCTTTCACTCCTTATATTACCAAGCAAACAAGATTATTTGGAGCCTCCGCAACAATGATCGATAACATATTTTCAAACAACCATGATTATGTTGATCAATGTATCGTTGTTACGGACATATCAGATCAATTTCCCGTTATAGTTTCTTCCATTTCTGCTATACCTGAATCGCATAAATAAAAGGTGTGTAAAAATGTATCGCAATCACGAGAATTCTCCGATCATAATATCCACCTGTTCAAACAAAGTTTATCCGAAATTGATTGGAATGAGGTTTTTGACTCTACTGATCCGAATGATGCGTATGACAGATTTATGAACATTTTGGTACCTTTTTATATCACTCGCATTTCCCTTTGAGAAATCAAAGAGGAAACTACAAAACAGTTCCGCGCTCACCTTGGATAACAAAAGCTTTACTCAGATTCATAAACAGGAAAATACTTTGTTTTACAGATATAATTATATCACGTAATACAGCTTTGAATAAATCGAAGTACACTAAATATCGGAACACTCTTACATCCCTGTTGCGTAAAGCCCTCCCCCCCCCCCCAAAAAAAAAAAAAAAAAATGTTTGTTCTTTGTTTGAACAGCACAAGTCAGAAGCAAAATCTACTTGGCATGTAATAAATAGTGTTATTCATAAACGTGTAAATAAGGGTATTATTGATAATATCCTTTGTGAAGGGAAAGAATTAACAGATGATGTGGAAATTGCGGAAGCATTTAATTCTTTTTTTTTTCAAATATTGGTCCGAATCTGGCCCGAAATATTTCATCTGCACACAGACCCTGCCATATGCTAAATTCCAATCCTCAGTCTTTATTTTTTCTCCCAGTACTTGAAGCAGAGGTCTTAAATATTGTCAATTCTTTTAGCCCCAAGAAGAGTACAGGTCATGATGGGATTTTTAATCACCTCATGAAATGTATTGTAAATGAAATACTTTCACCATTAGTTCACATTTTGAATTTATCTTTATTAACAGGTATTGTGCCCACTAAAATGAAAATTGCTAAAGTTATCCCAATCTATGAGAAAGGCAGAGAGGATGAGTTAGGAAATTACTCAGTATCGACCAATATCGCTTCTGTCCTCCTTTTCTGAATTACTTGAGAAGGTGGTTTATAATCGTTTAATCAAATGTGTAAATGAATGTGATATTTTAGCTGTAAATCTATTCGGGTTCCGGAAAAAACATGCAACCACCCATGCTATATTAGTACTGGTTGAGAAAGTTGTAAGAGCTATAGACACAAAGTCGCATACAGTCGGTCTGTTTCTGGACTACTCCAAGGCCTGTGACACAATAGATCACGAAATTCTTTTGTATAAATTAAATTATTACGGTATTGGTGGAAAGGCTTTGGAGTGGTTCAGAAGTTACCGGTCGAACTCAATTTGTTTCAGTAAATAATCATGACTCTGAAATAAACTCGATTTGTTGTGGTGTTCCACAGGGCTCCCTCTTAGGTCCTCTTATATTCATTTTATATATCAATGTGGGGGCGCTTTGGCATAGTGGATAAGACTCCCGACTCCCGAACGGAGGACCGTGAGTTCGAATCCTGCCCAGTGCTTACATCCTTGGACAAGATGTTTTTACCCACTGTGTCCCTCTCGACCCAGGTGTATAAATGGGTACCTGGCAATGCTAGGGTAATAATAATAGCAGGGCCCTCTGGTAGAGCAGTGGCAACACTGAAGAGGCTACCCTGGGTAAATAAGACCTTATTATCATTATATTATTCTGTTCGCAGATGATACAAGTCTCTTTTATTCTCACTCAGATCCTTATGTTTTGCTCGATTCTTTGATTAATGAACTTAACTTGGTATTTGAGTGGATTTAGGCAAAGAAATTGTCGCTTGATATAAATAAGACTAATTATATGGTTTTCAGTAACACAATAAAATCTCTTCCAGGTTTAGTTTTTAGTGAACGGATTACAGTTAAAACAAATATATTGATATTATATTGATAGTAACCTTTCATGGAAGGTACACGTTGATTATTTATGTAAATTCAGGGGCGGATCCAGGGAGGACCGCAACCGGCGCACGCCCCCTCTTTATTTTTTGTTGAAACAAAAGAAATAAAAAGAAAAAAATGGGGGGAGGGGTGCGTGCGCCCCCCATTTAATTTTGTAAACGCGCCCCCTCTTTACGGAATTCCTGGATCCGCCCCTGAAATTGTTGTGTAAAAATGTTGGAGTTATTCACAAACTGAAATATCTCTTCCCAAAGCCAATATTGCATTCTCTTTATACAACTCTATTATTACCTTATTTGAATTACGGAATATTGGCCTGGGGGAATTACTCAAAGACTAAAATCGATTCGTTCGTTTTGATTCAGCAAAAGGCCTTGCGGATTATCAATCGTGCACATTTTTTTTTTTTTTTTGATCACACTAATGAATTGTTTGTTTAAAGAAAATTGTTAACAATTTCTGATTTGTATTTGTGCCATGTTGGAATTTTTATGTGTAAGTTGAATACTGGTGATCTTCCTAGTATATTTTCCTCAATGTTTATTAAAAACAGTGATATCCATACTTACCCTACAAGACACAGTGAATCCTATCATTTTTCCCCTATTCGTACAGTTTTAGCCCTTAGGACAATTACTTCGACCGGCCCTTCTTTCTGGAATGAGTTAGATTCTGTTCGGTTGCAATCAAGTTCATTAAGTTCCTTTAAAGTAGACATTCAAAGAGATCATTAAATTCTGCAATTTAGGCATCAGTAGAAAGCTCAGAAGACATAGAAGGCAATGGAATTTTGTTACCTCGCTTTCGCGTTGCTAGAAAGAAGTAAACGCTCACGAAAAACTGCGGTTTTCTGGAGCCTGATAAGGGCCAATTCGTCAGGAAAGATGCCCGTTTCGCCTGACGTCACGCACTGGATTTGCGGACTCTGCCCGGTGAATGTGTGTACAATGTTAACGGAGGTACAACCTGATTCTTTTGCATTTTATTTCCTTATGTAAAAGTCGAATTGAACGAAATATAACTTTTCATGGTTTAATAGTAATGAAGAAACATTTCTCTCTCGATGTTTTTGTAATTCTTACAGATATTTTTGTCAATATTCAGGAATTCAAGCTACTTAGGTAATCTTATTTTTCTTACGTTTGTAATGTTAGCACGTTCAAGTTTCGCTAGTCACATGAGGCGTTTAATTGGAAATCATGAGGATGTCCATGACAGGATTGATAATCTAAGACATGGTGATGTTGACAATAACAAGCAGACTTACGAAAAATGGCGAAATATCAAAATAGGAGAGATTTTAAAACGAGGATCGAGATAACAACTTGTGCAGCCCAGTCTCGTAGCTCGCGATTGCTCGCATGCAGTATGTCCTTGTATTAATCCGCGGTGAAGTGGCTCTACTGCTCCGATCCGCATTGGTAGCCGCTCGCCGCACCACCATCCTCACTGCCTGCGTGCCTGGCCTATTACGTGATTAGCGAAGTCATGGAGGTACTTTCATTGGCGTAGGAACAATTGCATAACCACGTGTGTTTGTTTACGTTCGCGCCCGATACGATGTACTGTAATACTGTACGACTAACCAGGGAGGTGGGAAGAGAAGGAGTGGAATCTTCGACATCGACAAGGTTCGGTGTTTTCGCAATTGCTGCTTCACCAGTGTGCACACGCTCGTAAAACTTCCGTAAATGACATCTGCTATGATAGCTATCACACCATTGCGCCTGACTAGTTGCTGACCTCAAACCGGTCAGACCAAGGAGGTACAATACTAGGCTAGCAAGGTCTAATAGCAGGGCGGACATAAGCACTTCCCGATTGCTCGGGCAAGTGAAAATCAAAGTCGTACAAGTGTTCTGAACAAGGAGAAAAATGCTTACACGAATCGGGCAGGCAAATAATTTTGAAGCCACCTTAATTCTTTCTCCACATTTTCCCTTCAACAAACCCATGAAATCATACACACGCAAGCCCAAAACTAACAACTGTTTAGCGATGTCACGATTTCAACAACTGTCGAACACTGACTTACTTGCAGAAGCCCCGGTATTGCATTGCGATGCCACATCAACGCTCATCGATATCGAACAAAGTTTTTATTCCAATACGATTATTAGCCTATTTTGGCAGTAGAAAATAGCGGTAGCAGAAAAAAACTGCCATATTCTGCTCGCCGTTAGCTGCCTACAGGTGAGTCGGGTAGTCACTGGTTGTGCGTGCTCCATGTGGATACCGAGCACAGTGCGCGTTTCAAGATAAAAATAACACAAATCAATAACGCGCGGTCAAAAGTGAACACCAAGTTTACCAAGAAACAATAAAAATTCCACGACGGCAAGGTGCCTGACTTGGGGATTGGGGGGGGGGGGGGTAGAGGAGAGAGACCATTTGACAAAAAAGAAACCGCGCGTACTGGCGCATTCTTGGCGGTCATGAACAGTCTGGGGCCTGGAGGAATGAACAGGGAAAATGTTTGACAAGTCGAAGACCCAGCCAGGATTACAAACGCAATGATTCTTTATTTCTCTCATTTAATTTGCCTATAATAGGGCTCTCTCTCTCTCTCTCTCTCTCTTTCTCTCTCTCTTTCTCTCTATTTCCTTTTCTATTTCTTGTAAGAATTGTTTGTACTTACCGATAAAGAAAAATGAAATAAATAAACAGTGTTAAACTTGAAATGCCTTATTTTCCTTATTGGCCCGATCGGGCCACCAAAAAAGTCGGATGTTTGCTTTTACTGTTGGAAATGAACAGCGGTAACAATCGGCTCCGTAAGATGCTAAAATAATTGGAAATGAATATCGGTAAGATTCAGCTCCGTAAGATGCTAAAATAATTGGAAATGAATATCGGTAAGATTCAGCTCCTTACGGTGCAAAAATTAATGTCAGATATTTGATTTTGCGTTCGGAAATGAATAAGGATAACATTCGGCTCAGGAAGATGCTAAAAGTAAATGTCGAATGATCCCTTGTAACGTTCGGAAATGAATAACAATGATATTCAACTCCGTACGATGATTAGATAAATGTTGGATGTTTGTTTTTGCTTTCGAAAGTAAATAGCAATAAAATTCGGCTCCGGAAGATGCTAAAATAAATGTCAGATGATTGCTTTTACGTTCGGAAGTGAATAGCAGTAATATTCTGCTCCATACCATGCTGAAATAACTGTTGGGTAAATGAATAACAGTAATGTTTAGCTGCGTTCGATGGTAAAATAGTTATTAATGTTTGATGTTTGCTTTGACGCTTGGAAATGAATAACAATTATAGTATTCAACTCCGTACGATGATAAAATAAATGCCGGATGATTGCTTTTACATTCGAAAGTAAATAGCAATAATATCAGCTCCGGAAGATGCTAAAATAAATGTCGAATGATCCCTTTGACGTTCGAAAATGAATAACAATAATTTTCAACTCCATACGATGATTAAATAAATGTCGGATATTTGCTATAACATTTCGAAATGAATAACAGTAATATTCAGCTGCGTTTGATGGTAAACTAAATGTCTTATGTCTGCCTTGACGTTAAAAAAAAGAAAAACAGTATATCATACGGCTCAGTACGATTTAGAGTCTCGACGATATGTATGTACGATGAATGACGGCGGCGGTTTAGACAAAAATGTGGAAAAAGAAGTACTTCCTCACGGCTCATTCTTCCACCTCTGTAAGTAGCAATTCGCTTCGTAGCACAGTATACGAAATACACAAATTACGTGTGGCGAACATTACTCGTACAGTATTGAGTTTATGTTCATCCATTATTATTACAAACAAAAACATGCATAGAGAGCGAGTGATCAGCTGCAGCATGGATCTTTTTGCTAGGTCCATGGCTGCAGGGAGTCTTGCGTCGAACGTCGAGGGGGCATGGAGCTGGCGCACATGTTCGAAGTATGTACAAGTACGTACAATAGTAAATGTTCCCATACACACACGTGTTTACGCACAGCTCTCACTATAGGCCATGGGGTGAGCTGGTTTTTTCGCTTGTTTCGTTCCGACAACTGCGGCACTAAAATTTCTCCACAGCTACGTGTAAACAAATAACCAAAAAGGCTACAGGAAAAAGTTCGACACAAACCCTCCTGCAGTATTTTGGTAATTTAGGGGGAAACAGTGAACTTTTTTGTCACTGAGGAGCTGAATATGTACACTTTGCCGAGTACGATATTCATTCGCGAACGATCATGTGATGTATGTTATCCAATCCGAATCGAGAATTATTGTTTACGAGTCAAAATGGCCGCCCCCTGTGAGCCTGTCGACGCGTCTACGTCGTCTGCTCTGCCGAAAATTAAGATAGACGAAACCTATTTTGTGTGCCAAAGAGTGGATCAAATTGAGTGGGGGAGACCGTGAAATCGCAGACCAGAACGAAGTGATTCAGCTGCTCAGGGGGACTGCTGCAACCTACATGTACATAGGATAATTTACAGGTTAGTTTACGTGCGTACAGTCGTAGCAGTCGACACTGCAGTGCAGTCTCATATATGCGTAATGACTACAAGTACAACGTTAGCTATGTTATGAACGTTGCTTGTGTATGTTGTAATGGACGCTAATGTTGTAGCTTAGCCGTTAGCGTGTCTGTTACATTTTAGATAAATTATCTTGAATTCCACCTTGGCATGGCATAGCGCCGTTATAATGTAGCCTAGATGAATTTTACATGTTGTTCTATGTACAGCCCAGGTTAGGTTGATGTAGCTACTAGCTGATCGGTGATATTGTTTTGTAAAAATCTTGACACACAGCACAGGACTGGATTGAAAAAGGTCTAAATAAACTGCATGTAAATTTATATTTTCATAATCATGGCCATGGAGTGTTAATATTAAAAATCCATCCTGTCTCTCTCACCCCGAAATCGGCGAATCCCCCCTCAAAACACACATTTAGCATCTCATTAAATTAACTTATTAATATTTGATATAAATAGGTCTAAAAAACCAACAATGACAATAGAATAATGACATAATTTCAACAATTGAACTCCCTAAAACATATGATTACCATTATGTTGTGCCAAATTATAAAGCAGTGGCACTGGGTGGCGGTGATAGTGAAAGGCCAAGGATTACTAGTATTAATGATGATAAGGCAGTTGTATTCATAATTATGATAATTGATATTGCATGTGATCAGGTGCTGAAAGCTGTAGATGTCATTTAAAATCAGTAATTGCACTGCAAGTACAAGTTGAAGTAGTTGATGATGACAATGATCATGAGGTGTTAATGATTACCTGGCATAGTACTAGGGCCTATTGGTAATTACAAGATTCAAATATTGGCAGTCAATAGTCTACCGTACATTTAATGATATATTGAGTGTAATGTTCAACCCCTCCCCCTAGCGTAGCCTTTTTTTCCCCTAACAAAATCCAATGGCTAATCATTGCTGTTCATTTCTCCATTGTATTAAATAGGATTCCATGAAACGTGCTACAAGAGGTTTATAGATAGCAAACGCCTGAATCTCGCTAGGAAACGAAAGCTGAAGGAGGAGCCTGGTCCGTCAGCAGGAGCATCTGTTTCCTCCCCTAAGACGCTCACATCAAGATCAAGATTTTCTTCTGGAAGCTCTTCAGGTTCTGCTGTGTTGCCTGTAAAATGCATCATTTGCAACAGAGTCAACCTGCTCATTACTTGCCAAGGGAAATAGGTCAATATGATTAATATTGAAGCATGAAAACATTGTCATGTTACTATAAGTTGTCCTTGATAAAATGGAGCAATACATATACACCACTGAAACATTCACACACATACACAAAGAACTTCAGTGCAAAGTTCAGAAACAACAGAATGTACTGTATATGCACCAATGCTTTGGTCAATGTGATTAGTGTTCAAGAATTGACATCTTACCAAAGTTGTGCATGATAAAATGTCTTTGTAATACAGATTGCTTCCTGTATTTTGAATGCCAATGTTTATGCAACATGTTTTGACTCCTTGCCTCAGTATGTGATTGTTTGCCCTTTAGCAAACATTTCTGCCCACTATTATGATTTGATTAGGGTTGAATTATTCTAAGAACAAAGATGTTTTCCTAAGTGTGGTTTTTTTCATAAAACTGAATGACTACCATTAAAATTTGTTTCTCCCACTCTGGGGGAAAAAAATATATAACTATTATTAATACTGAAACAGAATGTTCATGTAGAAAGGTCAGTACAATGTAGGTGTGAGTACAAAATCAGTTTGCTAAAACTAATAAATACCAGCCAAATGAAAATTGTGCATAAGTTGAGTCAGGTTTGCACAGATCCTCTGATATTGGAAGTTAATTGCAATGTTATCATAATTTTTAATGCCAAACCTGTTTTACTCTCTCCAAGATTTTCAGGTACACATTGCCTCCAATACAGAATCCAGCAGTTTTCACTCATGAATGGGTAAACTATAATATTGCCTTTATTTTATATATTGGCATTTTTCAAAACTTTTACACCCTTTCAAGGATATTTGGACCATGGAATGTTCCAGAAAATTTATTAAAACTAGAAAATTTGACTGATTATCATTTTGAGCTATCTTACATGAAAGGAGGTAGTGTCCCACCAACCTAATGATAGCAATGAAAACTTCAGGAAATCTTATGAAGATTAAATTTTCTAAAGTACTGTAATATTTCATGAACAACGTGATTGCTATGTGATCTAAATATATTAAAGCTTCTTAAGAAGAAGAAAAGAAAAACATGTTTACTGATAAACAATATGATCTGTTTAATAGTAATGTCTCATGTGTGTAAATGAGTTTGTATGTGTGCGTGTGAGTGTATATAATATGTCAGCGTTTTTATGCACCTGTGTATGTGTAATGCACTGATCAATACATGTATTATATCATTGTGTGTGTTCATGTTTATGATGATCTTTTTTATGATGCTGATGTGATAAATGGCCAAGGCATGTAGAATAATATTGTAATACACTTGGGTATCTTCATAACTATGTGTGTGCGTATGTGTGTGTGCATGTGAGGGTGTGTGTGTGTGTGTGTGTACAATAAGATTCTCCCACATGCACGCGGACACACACACAAACAAACGCTCTGATTTTTCTTTTTTTTTTTGCCTTGAATGATTAGTCATTTGATTAATAACATGTCTGTGAACAGAATATAAGGCATTTGCCTTGACCTCTGATACACATCAGGAAAAGCTGAAACATGAGATATAATGCAACTATTAAACCAAAACTTCATTTTTTTTTTCTAGGTACTATATGGCTAAAAGCAGTGCTTTACAAAATGCGTATATGTATTTCAGCTTAGAAACACTATGGGAACTATACAGCGGCTAGCAGCCCCATACGCATAACTGCGGCCAGCAGCCCCATACGCATAGCGTCATGGGGCTGTGAACTGTAGCATACAGGATTATGACGGATATTTTATTGCGGACAAATATCAACTTAAAATCGGGAAAAAATCTTCAATTTGAAGACTTATTAATAAATTTGAAGTATTGATAACAGAGTTCGTGCAAGGTTTGCTTCTGCAAATAGTTCCTTTCTGTTCAAATTGATGACTAAATGTGACTCGGTCGAGAGGAAACTGGGAGAGCTACACTGAATTGACGGCCAGCGCATGCGCACACAGACATCATATCCAGTCAATGGATTCGAAATTTGTGCGCAGTGATGTGTGCGCCTGCGCTGACCGTCAATTCAGCGTAGCTCTCCCAGATTCCTCTCGACCTAGTCATATTAAGTCATCAATTTGAACAGAAAATGACTATTTGTAGAACCAAACCTTGCACGAACCCTGTTGTCAATACTTCAACCTTACTTGTAAGTCTTCAAATTGAAAAATTTTTGTTCGATTTAAGGTTGACGTTTGTCCGCAATACTAGCCTGTCATGATCCTAAATGCTACAATCCGCAGCCCCATTACGATATGTGTATTGGGCTGCTGGTCGCAGTTTATAAAATATGGATTTTCGCAAAAACTGCAGGATATTTCGAGGAGAACTTTTTACTGTATATTTAGGATGTACAAAACATCACATTTCCGCATTCAAAAAGTAGTGCCAGTGTTGCTGGAACGAAACCCATTTTCTAAGCCTCTTTTTCCGCTTCACCCCATGGCCTACTAGACCGAGGAAAAATCAGAGCACGAACACTAATATATTTACACACACGCAAACACACACAAAGCAGTGCGAACCACACACACCAGCACAGTGCATGAACAGCCGATGCAGACCAGCTGAGAACGAGACGTACCATCCAACTTGCTGTGACCGGATCTACTTTTTGAAAGCACGGAACCGAAATGCGGACAAAAACGTCTGAAAGAAATCTCTTTTATGCGCCGCTAGCATTCACAAATTTCATACTTTATGAGGATGAAATGTAAGGAAAAACTGTGAACTCCAAGGAGACATGCAAGAAAACTCCTAATAAACTAAATAATTGGACTTGCTAGGCTCCTAAACACAACACTGAAAACAATTCACGGTAGTAGTCTATGGAGCGAACGTGTACTTTCAGAGTACGAATCCAGTGCGTGACGTCATCGGGAAGGGGTATCGGCAGACCGTTCATCGGGGCATTTCGGGTTCACTTTTTCGTCCGATTTCAATAATTAATAAAAAATAGTTGGGATTGTTCTTTTCTCTCGATATTTTGTGTACATCTAGGACAGATGTTCAAATTCAATATTTTCTTATCAAATTTGTGTTTCGTGCTCTTTGAATTTCTACTTTAAGCAAAATCTTAAAGCAATTTTTCTAAAATCCTACGTTTAATTATTTTGCCGTGATCACTTGAAAAAATTTTGCATACTCAAAATGATGCCTCGCTCGGATGACTTCATTTGTGACCATGCATCACAAAGCGAACAAAAAGTCGCACGCACTGATTTTGTGTAAGAGCAGAAAATAGGTGAAATAGGTCAACCTAGCCAATCTTGATTTTTTCATAATTTCTGAAAGAGCAAGTCTTCTTCTACATTATACTAAAATTTGGGATCATAAAACAATAAGGAAATTGGGTTTTAAGCAGTTTTTCTGAAACTCTTTTTTGGTAGAATAGTGCACGTGATTAGCAACGGCGTAAATCCGTACTGAGGAGTGGGGGGGGGGGGGGAATGATCGGCGATAGTCACCATCACCACGATGACAAGCCCATAACCGGACCGGCGCCCTGTGGGGGGGGGGGGGGGGGGAGGGGGAAGCTTGCCCCCCCCCCCCCCACACACACACACACATACACACTTTACAGGAATCGAATGTCCCACTCTTTTGCATGCAAATTGGGAGGGAAGTGGCAGCAGAAATATGAGGACTTTTGTTCTTGTTTTTATTTGTTTGTTTGTTTGTTTGCTTGCTTGCTTGCTTGTCAACCGACTTTCGGCGAAAAATCAGACCTTAAAAGTATGAAGACTTTTTTTGTTGTTGTTTCTCTTGTCTTTTGATGTTCTTTCTTCTTGACTGACAGGCGATGTTGACACCCCCCACCCCCCCTTCAAAAACGTAGCGCTGTCCTGAATAATGTCCAAATAAATTCAGTAAGATGGTATTTAGTATGGATATCCATTTCTTCGTATGCAATAACGTAGTAGATATTTTCGTGTAGCTGTTTATTGTATTCTTCAATTTTCTTGATTTAAGTCAATAAAGCAAATCATCCCAGGGGCATCGTTCCGTTTTAATGATGGTGGGCGGGGGAGGGACTTGGAGTTGGAATATCTGTGCGAGGGAGCGGAGCGACCTATTGGTAAGAAAAAGAAATATTCATAGATAATTGAATGACTACATTGTGGTATATCAGCTCTTGCTCCGCCTGTGCGACATAATTGTGAAGGCCTACTAAATAGTGAGGCCTGTCACCGGCGTAGCCAGGATTTGATCTTAGGAGGAGCGTTTAGATGCAAGGGAGCGAAGCGAGCGAGGGGGTAGGGTGTGGGAGGGGGTGAGAACGGTGAGAACTTTTTGCATATCGATGTTGTAAATGGTGCAATTTGATGCATGTTTTTTTCGTGTTTTATCGACTTGAAACAGTCGCACTTGTTTATGGTAGCAGAATATTTTGATGTCGATTATTATTGAACAATTTGCCTTATACTATAACTGGTATCATTTACATAAAATTCTTGTATTAATTCTTCCACTGAATGTCATGAACGCGACCGAGCCCGAGTGAGCGGAGCGAGTGGAGGGGGCGAGGGAGGGGGAGGGGGATGGAAGGGGGGAGGGGGAGGGGGAGGGTGTGGAGGGGGTGTGCCCCCTCCGACGGTGAGAACTTTTTGCATTTTGATGTTGTACATGGTGCAATTTGATGCATGATTTTGCGCGATTTGTCGACTTGAATCAGTCCCACTTGTTTCTGGTAGCAGAATATCTTGATGTCGATTATTATTGAACAATTTGCCTTAAATGGTATCATTCAAATAAAATTATTGCATTAATTCCTCCACTGAATGTCATGAACGTGAGCGAGTCCGTGAGGTGTCCCCCCTCCCACGTGAAAACTTTTTGCATTTTGATGTTGTAAATGGTGCAAATTTATGCATGTTTGGGAGTTTTATCGACCTTAAACCAGGCGCGGTGGAGCACCCCAATTTGCATCTCATTATCGCCCCGTTCTATTTGAATTTCCAACGGGCATCCACGGCTGCCCGAAACTGTGTGCATGAAAAAGTCAAATCTTTACCTTCTCCTTGTGCCGCTTTGCGTGCCGCTAGTAAACTCAAACTTCCCACACTATCTAAGTTTTTAAAAACCTTCCTTTTGATGAAAAAAATATGAAATTTGCTGCACTAGAACTTGAGATATTGAAGCGTTTTGAAAATCACCTGTCGCAAAACATGCTCTCTGTTTTTTTCCGACTGGACTATGGCCGGGCTCCAATGTGTCCGAAATTGGCAACATAAGTTTATCAGGCCTCAATCCATATAAGGTGAAAGTTTTCGCTTGGTTCCACCTGTACTTTTTGAGAAATCAAGTTGTTTCTACAGGGTTTGGAATAGAAAATTGTAGTCAGCGAAACAATTGAAAATGACGTCATTTCTTTTCCCGTAATATTGGGCATGCGTGGTACGTGAGATTCAGGATTTCGTGCTTATTGTTGGTTTGCATGTGACGCAGTCAATTTTGCCGAGTGTCGCACTAGTTTGCAGGCACAAACCCTTATTGGTCGTAAAGGAGTCTGCGCCAAGACTACTTCATGCACCACTTTGGCACTGTCCCATCCGCCCTGTGTTGAAGCTTCAGTTGGGAGAGGCTGCAGTGCAGTGGTGCGTGTATTAGTCTTGGCGCATGCAGACTCCTATACGACCCACAAGGGTTTGTGCCTGCAAACTAGTGTCGCACGGCGGTGACTGCTGAGCTGCTGCCGCGCACGCTGCATGCAGCAAAGCGTTGTGTGTGCTGTGACATGCAACGCTACAGTCACGCGATTAAATATACTGTACATAGGACCGACGTGTACGCTTTGCGTTCGTGTCATTTTTGACATCACCTTCTGTTTTTTTCCGACACAACCATCATAACCATGGCCGGGAATATTACGGTATGACATTTAAAATGCAAGCAGATAAATAAATTTCGGTGTACTTTGTTCGAATGGCGCTTTGGTTCCGCAATCACACTTCGTGAATTTTAAGATGATTTTCGAGGCATATTTTTGGTAATTTTGTTCGCCAGGTTTTCACTAAAATTTCACATTTTATCATTGTCAATTCCTTTGATATGTTATATGTGCATATTCGGACATGTTTTCAAATTCAAACTAACTCAATTTTAATCCGAAAATAGGTTCCCTTAAATTGTTATTAGCTTGAGAAATTGTTTACTTTTTCTCAACTACGCGAGTACGTGTTGTTTACTTTATGCAAATGAGGCTCGGCTGCCGATGGATTTCTGCGAGATAATTGGGGTGCTCCACCGCGCCTGAAACAGTCCCACTTGTTTAAGGTAGCAGAATATTTTGATGTAGATTACAATGAACAATTTGCCTATAAAATGGTATTATTTGAATAAACTTATTGTATCAATTTTACGATTTATAGTTATCATGAACGCTGTCTGTTAAGCAATTCAAACAAAAAGGCAAGCACAAGAGGGTGTAGATAAGGGGCATTTTGCACACATTTTGTTGCGTATTTTGAAAACTTGAAAACTGTCTGTGTTCAAAGTGTAACCACAGTCTACTTGTATCATACATACAAGTAGGGGGGGGGGACGGGCGAGCAGGGAGAAGGCGTGAGCGAGTGCTAACATCACCCTTCCACTTTTCTATAAAAAAAAACGCAAGAAATTTTTCCTCATTTCGGGAATCATTGTGTATCATACTGATATGTTTGCCCCTTCCCTCTTCCCCCGTCCGCGCTCCCCGTCCTCCAGGATCGACGCACCTGCATACGAGGGTGCTTTTGCATTTTTAGAATTCAGATGAAAATATCTCGTAAACACATAATACTATGTAATCTGGGAAAATTTCAGTCCCAGATGTGTATACTATTTTTTTTTTTTTTTTGGGGGGGGGAGGCCCTCCGTTAATTGAAAGTGTCTAGATATCTCCTCCCACCCAAGGAACATTTGCATTTTTTCTTAAACTGAAGTAACAGACCTGGTGCACACTTTATATGAAAAATTTTAAAATCTGCCAATCTTAAGTGCATAAAGTAGACAGGACTGCACGGGGAGGGTATGGAATGGGTTAGGCCTATCCCCCTCTTACGCGAGGGAGATTTTGTATTTTCAGAATTGAAATTCAGCCATCTTTTGGTGAATATTTAGACAGTTTTCTATCAAAAAAAGTAAAAACATTTCCATATCTCGAGAGTTACGAGGAGGAGCAAAATGATATGTTTGTCCCCAATACTTTTATGGGGGATCCATCCCCCTACCCTTCCATCGACGCCTCTGCATATGAAGGAACTTTTGTAAGTGAAAGATCTGCTGCACATTCTCTGATAAAATTAAGAAAATACGTCAATCTCAAAAGTGTACAAAGTCTACCGAAAGGTACCCAGTTTGCGGAGCTTTTGCATAATATTACTTATGATTGCAATTCAACGATCCGGTGCATAGTTCTGGCGGTAATTGGACAATTTTCCATGAAGAAAGTTCGAGATTTGTCCTCATCTCGGGAATTGCTTAGGGGGCAACTATGATTTGTTTCCGTAGGGGCGGGGCAAATGCGCCCCCCCCCCCCGAGATAGATTCGATGCCCCTGGGTATGCCCATAGATGTATCAGAGTCATCATCGTTTCAGGAATGATTCAGGAAATGGAGGGGGTTCATATGGCGGTATAGTTTTTGTTATTGTTTGTTCGTTTTCGTACATAATTTGCAGATGGTCCCGAGTTGCTCGCGTCATAGCATGTTTACATGTAAGCCTATGCTATTTGACGTTGTCAACGTCTGGACCATACCTTATGTCGATATTACTTTCTTCGCGAGCGAATACTGTTCAGCACTGTTACCTGTCTGAAGGCTGGCGTACGAACGTCATGCAATATGCCAAAATTGATACAATCACATTTCTGCTTCCTCCATTTTTTTCTCAAATTTCGGGGGGGGGGGGATGATTGTACAGGCCATCCCCCCTCCTCCATTGGGGGGGGGGGTATCCCCCATCCCCCCCCCCCCCTCCCGGGATTTACGCCCATGGTCATTAGGGTTTCTCAAAGATGTCCTGTTTCATTTCTTTAAAAAACCTGTCCATGCTCATCACTTTCAACTCCAATATTTTTAGAAGGGACGACGCTACTGCTTTGAAAGTTGGCATTGATCATCAGCATGCATGAATTCAGCTTAATCCGATAATCCTTCATTGTTGTTGCTCTGATGGCTTATCATCATGTTATTTGTTCCATTCATCGCACAGCATAGCACGCTTGGTAGAGATTAGGCGTTTGAAGAGACCCTGTGCTTCAGAGCCTCTTTTCTTAGTACACACTCATCAAGAGTGTGTACATTCTTTCCAATATTTCGATAGTTAGGACAGTCATTTGGATTGGAGTTATGTAATCATTTTTAAGCTTAGAGTCTGCTCTTTCAGATCTGACCATAACTAAAAATCTTTGTCTGTCGACTTTTTCATCGTTTGGTGGGTGCAGGGTCACATTTGTTTGATCACTTGCTACTTTTCTTGGCATTGATACCATATGTTTAATCACAAACATCATACAATACTTTGTACATTCCGTAAACTTTATGATATTCTCGACATCTTGTATTTTTGCACGTTACGTCACTTTTGGACATTGATATACTGTACTAACAGAATATATTATATTTTTGAAATCCGCATCCTACAAGCTTTGCTTTTAGTGGGGTTCCCCATATTACACGTCAATTATACGTAATTATACATTTGTGCAATTTTTTTATTTTTCAAATTGACCATTGTGTTAAAAACATTTCTTTTCAAAATCAAATGGAAGGTAGAACTTGTATGAATGTGGAATATGGAACATGGATTTAAAAAAAAATATGAATATCGCATGCTCGAAAAAGTTTCATGAAAAACATGTTTCATTCCTACCGATTCTTACGGATAATCAAAAAACAAACAACCAAACAAACAAACAAACAGCATTCGGCTCTCCCGATTTAGCACTAACAATGGGTTCATCTGCGCAATAAAAGATGAATTCACACAAAAAACAAGTGAATAATGTTGAGGGTATTTACAGAGAATGATGTATGACACGGAAAACCCTTGTTGTCGTTTATTTAGAATAAGCTATGAGACTTATAACCAAATAACTGAAGACTAATGTCGTGAAATTCTCAGGCTTCATGGAGCCCGATGTCTATGGGAAATCACCGTTACAACAATGGTACGGCAAACATTTTGATGATTCTGTACTCAATCTTATTTCACTGCTTTAATTCCTCGCTAAATTTTCTTCTCAAGTTTGGTTCATCCTTCATCACTTACAGAGTTGGAAGTTTTGAATGGGAGGTGAAGCAGAAAGAGAGGGTGTATCCCTTTGTTTATAACTCAACTTGCACTTCTAACATTTCAAAAGTACAAGCACGCGGCAGAAAGTCGTCTTTTTGAAGGGCCGAAGGATTTTCGGTCGGTTACTCCCCTCCCCCCCCCAAAAAAAAATGATTTTTTTCCGCCGAGAACACCATTGCTCTGTGTTAGCTGCATGGTCAGGCAGCTCATGATCACGTCCTTATTAACCACTAAATTCAACTTACAACATAAACAGGCGTTTTCACATCAGCCCGATAAAAATCCAAGCTCGAGATATTTTCCAATTTCCAAGTCAGAAAATAGCGCGCTATTTCGAAACATCTGGCTGATGTGAAAACGCCTAATGTAAACTTACGTGTGCTCAATAAACACCTGAACACACGAACAACAGACGTTGCTACCAGTGGCGTAACTACGGGGGGGAGGGGCACGTGCCCCCCCCCCCCCCCCCATCCGCTGGTAAAAAAAAAATGGTAATTCATCTGTTAGTAAACTGCTTTTGAAATCGACATAAAAGGTTGATCAAAAATAAGATATTTTTCTAAGATTTCTTTTAACCATAATTAAAGAGGTATATATGTGAAACATTGTTCAAAGAGCCCAAAGCCGACAAAAGATTGTGATTCAGCATGATTCCAGGTTGACATTCTGAATATAAGCAGGATGTGTGCAGTGTACTCAGACATTCGAACGGCAAAAAGAGTCACTGCAATGTTGTGCAATGTGATGTAGAATGTACACCTTTGTACCTTACACTTCGTTATATCAAAGCTAGATCATTGATTTTGCAGTGTTGCTTTACATACTAGTCTATATTAAAATGCCTTGCATTGCCAATAATAAGATTTTACCTGGGCTATTTCCTAACTTTTCCATGTTGTAAACACACACACCGCAAACACAAAACAATTAGGGGTAGCTCTAAAGTGCAGATTTTGGACATCCTTCCCCCCGCTTGGTCACTTCGACGCCCCCTCGATGGTCATACCTCCCCCATGAATCATGAACATAAACCGACACCCTTGATTACCAGTGGGCCCCTTGATTACCAGTGGCGGATCCGGGGCGCCCCCCTCCCCCCCTCTTAATTTCCAAAGCGAAAAAATATAGCTACAAACGGCAGTTTTTGGACTGTAAAATGTCATAATTTTCAAGCTCGCTTGCTCCGCTCGCTCGCATTTAATTGCTATGCCATTCTCCTGATGTTGCTGCCAGTAATTGCCAGCTGCTGCGCCCGGTGCGCCCCCCCCCCCCCTTAATTTCCAAAGCGAAAAAGTGTAGCTAAAAACGGCAGTTTTGGGACTGTAAAATGTCAAAATTTTCAAGCTCTCTCGCTCTGCTCGCTCGCATTTAAGTGTTATGCCATTCTCCTGATGTTACTGCCAGCAGTTGCGCCCGGTGCGCCCCCCTTAATTTCCAAAGCGAAAAAATATAGCTACAAACGGCAGTTTTGGGACTGTAAAATGTCAAAATTTTCAAGCTCGCTCGCTTCGCACGCTCGCATGTAATCGTTATGCCATTCTCCTGATGTTACTGCCAGTATTTGCCAGCAGTTGCGCCCGATGCGCCCCCACCCCTTAATTTCCAAAGCGAAAAAATATAGCTACAAACGGCAGTTTTGGGACTGTAAAATGTCAAAATTTTCAAGCTCGCTCGCTTCGCACGCTCGCATGTAATGACTACCAAATGGAATAACTCAAAACCTGGCCCCAAGACCTGGGTGCATTCGGCTGCAGCTCTCACAGCAGGGCACGTGGTGTACAATGTCAAGGTTTTGGGCTTTGACAGCTCTAACAACTCTAACGACAGCTCTGATAATTTGACTTGTATTTTCACTCTACACCACCAAAATGTGATATCTTTCTGGAGCATATATATCTGTTGCACCTGGAGAATGAATTGTGGTAGTTTTTGAAGCTTCTCTCGAATCCTCTGCCTCATCTTGCCATATCCTTCAAACTTCCCGAACTGGGTGTCACTGGAGTTATTCCACTTCTAGTCCCACGAACTGGATATCTTGCTGGGCAATTTGTAAGTTGAACAGTACCAGTACCATTTCAGTGCATGTTCCACTTGCATATACTCACCTTATTCGCTCAACCATGCCTTGAATATCTTTGTATCTAACAGACTTCGAATACTGTGCATACCAGAGTACTTACCTGAATAGCAGTGTCGATCTTTCAATGCATCTTTGATGAGGTGAGCGTCACTGAAAACATCTAGGCCAAATGGCAGTCACAAGAACAACAAAGAACCTGTGAAAGAACTCTTGACAGATGACGAAGTCTGGTCCACAATCAAGGAGGCAGTGACCGAGATAATCACAAAGAAACTATGTGAACTTAGTGATCGTCTGGAAAAGCAGGAGGGACTCATCATGGACCTGCAAACAAAAGTGGTGGAATCTGAGCAAGAAATTGCAGCATTGAAGACAAAGGAAGTGCAAAACAAAGATGCCATCTCAAATCTACACTCACAGTTGAATAACCTGGAGCAGTATTCTCGCCGGAATTGTCTGCGTATTCATGGTGTCCCAGAAAATGCGCAGGAGAGGACGGACGACGTTGTTCTTCGCATCGCCAATAACAACCTGGGAATTGGCCTTCAACAAGGAGACATTGATCGATGTCATCGCATCAGTCGTCGCCACCCACCACCTGATGGTACTACACCCAAACCGCGTGCGATCATCGTCAAACTGGCATCGTATCGTCATCGACAGGCCCTACTGAGAAACAGAAAAAACTAAAGGAACAAAAAAGCGGAATCAGCATATATGAGGATCTTACTGACACGAATCGTGCACTTCTCTGGGATGCCTTCGCTGAAATGAAAAGACCAAATACAAAGGTCCTGTCAGCTTGGACCATTGACGGCAGGGTCACCATTTCCATGAGGGCATCAAATGGGAAAACAATCACAAAAAGAATCTACAGCAAGATTGACTTGCAAAAGCTCTGAAGATCCACCCAACATAATATGAAGTAATTAATAGATTGCCGATTCTATGTAAACCCGGTTCTGATGATTGATTTCTTATATATATGTTTGACAATATAAACGATCCGAACTTAAATACTACCACTTATATCTCACAAGTCTAGTGTCTAATGAAATAATTGAATGGTGATTTCTCCAGGTGTTTCTTTGCTCTTGACTACAATCATAATACGATCTAGGTTTATACCATTTTAATTTTTGCGTTGTTTTTCTTTGTTTTTCCTCAATTTGTCAATAGTGTGATAGTTATTTCAACCATTCTGTAGTTATGTTTGTATTTTTGTTGTTTCGTTGTAATGTCCAGTAAGAATAATTACCGTCATTTTCAGCGCCTTGACAATGTTGATTTAAGTATTCTTAAGGATTATCTAACTCCTTCTGACTCTGAGGAGAATGTCTTCTCGCAGGGATATTTCACAATTGATGAATTTAATAAGTCTCTAGATAGTAATTTTGAATTCAAACAACGTCATGATAAGATATTTTGCGTACATGTAAATACCCGCAGTTTGTGTCATAACTATGATGAGGTTACATTGTTTTTAGACTCTTTATCTGTTCAACCCTCTATCGTAGGCATAACTG
>NW_027307683.1:137500-146420 GCF_964275005.1 Diadema setosum | reverse complement strand
TGATTAGGGGTACTTCCTAATGTTGATGTTGACGAAGTTATCGAAGACTTATAACGCCTTGTCTCATCTATTTAAAAAAAAAAATCCGGCCGGGGACTTGTCTCCTAATCAAACCATTGCCTAACATGCGGATATACGTATACGAATATTTATATATGAACATATTATGTCACCCTTTAATGCATATCACATTATGATAAAACACGCATAAAAATTTCTTTAAAAAAAATCTGTGATGTAATCGTGCAGTGTATCCTTCGTTGTTCTTGCCTTACAACAAAAAGAGAAACGTTAAAGTTCCACTCAAGACAAGATAGATTTTTTTAATGACGCACAGAGATTCGCAGTTGTCCTACGGAAATAAAACACGGAAAATCTTCTCCACATAAAACTTCAAGCACTGTGGAATGAATTACCTTCTTCAGCAATTTGTTAGCATTCGAGTGAAAGCAAACATTTATATATATGTAGAACATTATTGGAGTGTTTGCGTGACATTTAGACAAACCGGGACAATGATTGATGAAGGTATATTTACAGTAGCAATTCTTGACTTCTGTGGGATTAAATTATTGACATTTGCTCGAGGTGTCATGTTGGAGAGGGATAGTAGAGTGACTAAGAATAAATGAAAAGAGAGGCATACAAGTAGTCTACATCCATACCGTATATAAAGTGATGATGTGGTGAAATACGACGCCATTTAGACCATGTCTAGAACGTAGAATGTTGCATTTCCAAAAGAAGTTTAGATTTAGCCCGTAGTCAAAATGCTTGTGTATTCGCGTCGTAGCAGTACAGGCCTATATCACAGGCCTTGATAGGGTCAAGGAATTGGTTTCTTTTGTGTTTTTATATTTGTCTTTTTGTTTTATCATGACGTGTCGATACCTGTTCATAATCATGGGGCACTATAGCGCCACCCGGCCGGGTACATGAACGTGTGTGATTTGTGTGCAGTGTGTGTGTGTGTGTGTGTGTGTGTGTGTGTGCGTGTGTGTGTGTGTGTGTGTGTGTGTCAGTATGTGTGTGTGTCTGTATATGCGTATGTATGTTTTAAAGCTAAACTATCAATATGCCGCGTGTCTACGCATTATTTTACAGAATTACGTTTGCATCCCATTCCACTTGATGAATACTTTCTACTCCGAGTTAAAGGGATGGTAAAGTTTTGATTGTGGTCATAATAAAAGGTGGGTCCCACCTTTTATTAGGACCAATTTGTTTTTGGATATCTCCGCCATTTAAAAATGGATTTTCATTATAAAAATATAAACTTTGAATTCCTCTAAGAATTGTATGATCTTTCATATTTCATCAGTGGTTTGATGAATATCAGTTTTGAAATGGCTGAGATAATCCGAAAACAAAGTGGTCCTAATAAAAGGTGGGTCCCACCTTTTATTCGGACCACAACCAAAACTATACAATCCCTTTAGCATACAGTCTTATATGTCATTAAGTTCAATTCAATTCAGTTGACGAAAGCATGAAACAAAATGCAAAGAATACATTGCACATATCATTTTTTTAAAATCAATTTGTAAGAAATACATAGTACAGTGTGGATCATAGTGTACGCCAATATGATGAAATAATCTTCAACTTATAGTCAAATACCCAAGAGGAGCAATTGCATACTTTGCAAGGTTGACAGAAAAGTAAGTATAATGATGGCAAAGAATGGTCCACTGAAAACAAAGCTTGTAAAACGTTGATCATTCAATACCTAATAGGCTTAGTGTAACTACGTATCATCCAAAATCTATTCATATTCAGCTAAAATATAGGCTGATAAATGTAATGCAGGTAATAAGGACAACATCAATTTAAAAGGTAGCTCTAACAGTACGAGAAGATACAAAATACTAATATGACAAAGCTAACAGTGTTACAACCTACAAACACTATTAATTGAAATGCGTGTACCAGGAAAATTAAGTGACAAAACACACAATAATATGATATACAAGCACACAGACGCACGCGCTTGCCCACACTCATGTAATATTCGTGTTCGTATTCCACCCAATTTTATTTTAATCCAACGGAGTGAAACAATATTCAAGCAATACACATGCATACATGTAAAAGACTCGACATCGTATAAGGGAGAGAGCACAATGACATTATTAAAAATCAAAGTACAGGAAGAGAGGACAAGAGAAAGGAGAAGGAGCAGAGAAGAATGTAGAGAGGTCTGTTACAGTATATCACGTCGCTCAGTCGGTAGCGTACAGTCGGGGAAAACACAGATGCTATTACATGATTAGTTAATTATCCAGAGTTGTTTGTTGAGTGTAAATGTTGAGAGGTAATGTCACTACATGGGCAGACATGCGGTACTTGCTATTATCTTAATCGCTTTCATGAAAGCTTCTCATGTAGGTTACATACATTGATGAGATAGTCTCTTGTTCAACGTTGGCCCACTTTGCCGCGCTGGGCTAGATCCGGAATCCTAAACGGTCCTAATGAAAACTCACTGACACAATGAACTCAATATTGGCGTATACCTGTAACATAATTATACAGGTACTGTTTTTGTGTAACTCTTTGTTGAATTGTAATCACATCTCATCAATACTTTTCCATTTCATTCTTTCCCTCTATTTCCTTTCCTTCTTTCTTTTAATGGCGTATATACAAAGGCCACTGGCTTCAACTGAATATTTTCAACAGAATACAATGATATAGATCTTTCATTACAGATCAATACAAACGCCAACCATCGCACTTCTTGACCTCGCAAAATGGCAACCTAATGTCCCTAAGTGCACTCGAGTGATTGTTTGAGTGATCAACGCTGCAGTGGTGAATATTCAACAGCAGTAAGCCACTTGTAACCCACGTATCAGTGGATGCACACAGAAGGAAAAACGGTAGTGTTCCTTCTGCTGTGCATCAGAATCATCGAGGCTTTTGGAATGGGCGTCACTGCCTGCTTTCGAAGCAAATGCTGCTCACGAAGGGCTAGCTGCTGCTGCTGCTACCTACCAGTATTGCTGTTGATCATATTACTTCTGAAATGTGCTGCATAAATTATCTGTCCACGACGTCATTACTTTTACTTCCTCAAGCTGTTGCATCGCAGGATAATCCTAATTACGCAGTTTCTCATGAGAGGGAATTATCGACAGTTACTATACAATATCGGGGCTAGGACTATAAGGAATTATGACTGGTATGTAACATGCAAGTCCTATCATTTCGATAAAAATCAATATCTAGGATTGATTTAATCAATAGCGATTACCAATTATACAGCTTTTGCAGTGCTATAGTATAACTGATGTGTGTCATTAAATCAGCAAAAAATAAAAAATAAAAAAATTGTACAGTGGAGAATATAAGTTTACTGAACATCCAACGGGGGAAAACCAATTCTTTCGGTTGACGTTGATAACCTTACTGATAGTGGTTTTTGTATCGCCTGTGATAAATCAAATCATATTGATAAAAAATGTTAGCATGGTAAGAATGAAAATGACAACTTTAAGAGCCATACAAACGAGTTTTTTTTTTTTATGACGTTTGTTATCTGAAGTATTTTCCCATTGGTCTTTGAAAAGAAACTCTTACTTGTCCCACCCACTCATCAAACAAGAGAGCATAGTAACCATGGTAACAGACAATGAAGCACTCAAGGTTGATATGATAAACTATTTAATCTGTTCGTGCCATGTGTTTATGTGAAGTTCTGTCTTTTGTCAATGTTTTGATGTAAAAAATGTTAACCTTGTCTAATATCTAGATTATGAATTATGCATCATTCATATTGCTATTATGTGAAGACGTATAAATGTAAAGAAAAATGGGTATTGGTTTGTAATAAATTATATTGCTGTGTGGAATATAGGAATCATCCAGATGGAAGCGAGAATAAAGCATGCGCATGCAGCATGTCTAAACAGATTCCTTCAACACACCCTCCGATTGTTGACTTGTGCTGCAAGAACCGTGGCGTCACTAGCAGTGGATTAATGTCTGTAATGAGATTAATATTTCCAAAACGAACATATTTGTTGGTTTTTTTTTTTGTTGTTTTTTTCAGAGCCAACCCATTTGGCCAGTAAGCATCGGAATTAACAACCTCAATATTAACGAATAGTAATTGAAGGCTGTTCTTTTTCTTTATTTTCCAGAATTCCACAGGTGCCGAGCGGTTCGTTTGTGATGAGGGCTGCTCACAGTGGAATCTGCTTTGGCTTGTCTCGGTCACAATTCAAGAAAGGAGGAGATCAGTGGCGACGTGGTCGTCGTTCTGGAAAGCTTCTCTTTTCACTCCTCACCGACCCATCCCACGATTGATCTCGTCCATGGCGTTGACGGAAAATCTGGGCGGGTGCCATCCGTCGTCGCCGATCATAACGGAAGGAAAAATCCAGAAGATCCTCCTCTCCTCGACCGTCGTCATGATCATGATGATCACAATCTATCTTGTCCACAGCAATCCACAACAGAGCCTTACCAAGACCATGCTCTCAGGTTTGTATATAGGGAATTGCGTGATGGCAGCTAAATTCCTATCCCGCAGTATCATACCTGCAACAAGTAGGCCTAAACAGCAGAGGTCACTGGTACAGAACTATGTCTAACGACAGTTAGTTCCTTGTAGTTGGAGTTGTTGTTAACATGCAGGCCCAGCTCTCCCTCCCCCTCTCTCTCTCTTCTCTCTTTCTCTCTCTCTCTCTTCTCTCTCTCTCTCTCTCTCTCTATTATACATATCTTGCATAACACATACACACACTTTTTGGTTTTCAGCGATCTTCATTTGATTTCTGTAATTTCACATATCAAAAACATTCTTCTTGAATGTATAAACAATAAAAATCAGCAATATTTTGATTAAACAGATAAACAATCGGTGCGTGACCTGAAATACAACTTACATTCAAACACATAGACTTGTATCTGCCAAAACAAAACGAAAAGGATACCCCTCCTACCTGTCCTTTACCCACCACCCCCCCCCCCCCATTCTCCATGAAGTACCATGGTCCCCGCTCACATCTTAATCTCTGTACTTCAATAAAGTATTTTTAATCAATCAAATTCCACAATATATTCATATCTTGTTATGATATACATCATCTCAAAGGATTGACATTGGCAGTAAGAGAATGTAGCAGAAAAAAAAAAAAGGAGAGAGAAAGAAAAAAAAAGAATAATACGCGTTAACAGCAAGCTCCTAAGAGAAGTATAGAATATATACTCAAAATTATTTTGACCATCCTTTATTTTCAAATCATACAAAAATTTCTGCAAATTATTAGTAAAGAAATAAGACTTTTCCCGTAAATCTGCATCTCTTAATTATATTTTTGCCCTAAAATCTTCAATTCTAACGTAACCACATCCATATACTGAAATTTAACAATTATCCTCTCATTCTTAAAATCATGAATTGGTAATATCACACACACACACACACACACACACACACACACGTACACACTTTTATCTATAGTGAAATGTAGATAGAAAGGTATGTAGAGAGATATACAATACTCGACATTAAGTGGTGCTCAAAGCTACCAAGAATATATGTTGGGCAAGCAAAAATTGTGCGTGTGTTTTGTGTGTTTTTCTTAGCCAGAATAGGGTACAAATAACACGCGGCTCATTGCTTCATAACTGAACGCATTTCAGCTAGTTGCCGTGGTCAGGGTTGCAAGATGTCTTGATGGCTGAGCTTAGTCTATCACCTGAGTATTTTTTTTTCTTTTCAGGAAAGCCAAATTTTATGTACCGAATCATATAATTAGGATGACTAGTATGTTGAATATGATACTTTCATGAAAATGCGTCATGAAAAAATTATGCTTATTCTTTTATTTTGTTACTTTGTTTCATTTCCATCTGAGAAGATGGCTGGATAGCCCATATCCAGCTGTAATAGCTGATCTTCCATGCAATTCCATGCCTTAATTCAATATCCACTTCGTTCGACTTAGCAAAGTTAGTCACAGTATGTGTTATTCATAGCCCTTATCATATCCGCCAGTTTTTATTATCGTGATTTATACATTTTAAATGTTTTCTTAAACTATTTCATTTCTTCATTTTTTTTTCTTTCTTCTTAGTCACATACATTACTTGGTATTTGAAGCACTTAATCATACCTGCTATAATTGTGACATGATTATCATAGTTTATTTGTATCATTTCAATGTTTCATCACATGACTTTGTTTATTCACGTTTTTTTTATTATTATTTACTTTTTCAAACCAAAGAAATTTAAAGGAAAAAAAGTATATTTCATATAGGTTGAAAGAAAAATAATTCATCAAACAACTGCGTTTAAACTGCGGTCACTATCTATAAAATTCTTCCACGTTGGCATTTTGACATCAATGGGCTGTTCTGTCCCTTTTGAAATTCTGTCAGCTTCTGTCTCATTTTTTTTTTCTTACAGACCTTTTCTTCGTTATGCAGGTGCTCGTGTTCATCCTATATGCACTGACTAATTTTTCTCATAGTCCAGTGATTACTCAGTTATAATTGCACTCACACGAAAAGTGTAAATCTTGGAAACGGAATGCTTAGTAAACATTGTAAGCATGAAACCAGCAAACAAATGGAAACAGGTGGAAATCAAATTTCACTCTTACACAGTGTTTACCAAGTTTCTGTTTTTGTCGAATGAAGCAAACACTCATGAATGTAGAACATTTTGTAGTATGACCTCTGCCGAGATGAAATCAAGCCATTTAGTGCATCATACACGTAATGTGTCTGTTAATATCATGATACAATAATATATATTTTTCAAGCAGACTCTGAACATCAAGATTTTATCAAAAGTGGCAGAACTTACTCTCAGACAACAGACAAGGCAGATGGCGCTGACAATCTATCGGTATGTGTAATACCATTTATAATGTTTCTTTTACTGCTTCTTATGTTCTCTCTGAATGTTTTCCATGATAAATCTTCCTATTCAATTCAATTCAAATCTATTCCATTTTTAGATTTTTAGATTTTTATATTGTCATGAATATGCATTTGTATAAAGTGGGTGTGGCCTATTAGGACCACGTTGAAAAAAAAAAAAAAAACATGGGATAGAGACTGGGACATGCCGTTTGAGGCGAGGGAAGAATAAAGTTTCCATTACTTTAAGTTTGATATTATTGGCGGTGGTGATTTGTTCTGTTGTCAGAATGTGTGACATGTGTGACATCCATTAACATGACACATGTAAATGTATCATTAGCATTTGGCACTGTTCTGTGAATGGATTGGGTGTTATTGTGGAACAAGACACTAATTAAATATGCAATAGCATAGTTTCACGCATTTGCACTAACAATAATGCGTGTCAGTAGATTAAGGGGAGAATCCATTTCATTTGTTTTACAAATCATCAACGACCTCACACATGAGACATAAATGAAAATTATTGATAATTGACAACTATATCGAAAGCCCCATCTCACGAGTGACGGATATTGCTTATAATGCTTGTACGTGTAGGTCATAAACATTATTTACTGTAGAAAATAGATTGTGAAGGACAAAATTCCTTTCTCACGTACATATGGAATCTAGAAAGATGATTGTAGACATAACGATCATTTTTTTTTTTTGCAATGATACTGTCATATCATCTTTTTTTTTTTTTGCATACGTGATTATATGTGCAACATAATGGAAACAAAATATTTTTAACTCATAACTTTCCTGTATTTTGACATAATTTCTGTGAAACTCTACTCTCTTTATTAATGTGAGGTAAAGAGGGGGGGGGATGAGTTACTCACAGTGGCGTATCTAGGGGGGGGGGGGGGCAAGGGGGGCACGTGCCCGGGCGCCACTCCTTGGGGGCGCAAAAAAAAACGAAAAAAAAAACGAAGAAGAAGAAGAAAAAAAAGGAAAAAACGAAGAAGAAGAAGAAAAAAAGAAAAGAAGAAGAAAAAGAAGAAGAAGAAGAAAAAAAAAACTCGCTCGCGTTTTTTTTTTTTTTAAGACGGCACAGATTGGGGCATGGCGCGTGTAAACCTATGGGAAAAACGTTGGGTTAGGGTTTTTGGTTAGGGTTAAGGTTAGGGTTAGGGTTGGGGTTAGGGTTAGGGTATAGGGTTAGGGTTTGATGGTTAGGGTTAGGATTAGGGATTAGGGTTAGGTTTAGGGATAGGGTCCCAATAGATTTTTAGGGTCCCCAATCTGCGCCGTCTAAAAAAAAAAACACGCCGCCCGGAAGGGAGAGGGAGAATGGTGGGGGGGGGGGGGGGGCAGAAAACCAAATCAAACAACATAAAAACAAAATATGATGATGACGCGGACAAAATTACAATGTTTATTGTGTTCACACAAAAATTCCATGTTCTGTGAGCTGAAATACAAAAATTTTCGGCTCGCTCGCTGCGCTCGCTCGCCAAAATTTATATAAAAAAGAAGGTAAGAACAAAACGCGATGATGACAAAATGACAATGTCTATTGTGTGCACACATGTCATTTTATATTTAGCAGGCAAAATGTTTCACGGAGCAGCGGCTGCAATTTCATTCGTTCTGAAGCGATCGCCAATTGGATCAAAAGAGGGCGTCAACGGTTTCGAACATACGGGGGGGGGGGGGGCGCAAAAAAACCCAACAACAAATCAAACAAGATAAGAACAAAACGTAATGATGACGCGGAAATATACAAATTTCGGCTCACTCGCTCGTACTAGTTTAGAGTATTTTTTCAAGTCCTCAGTTTGTTGGTATAAATCGTTATCTATAAGGTCGTCACTTTAATTGTGAGATTCAATAAGCAAAAAATGACAAGAATTCCATGTTTCGTAAGCTGAAATACAAAAATTTTCGGCAGCTCGCAGCGCTCGCTCGCCAAAATTTATATATAAAAAAAGGTAAGAACAATACGTGATGATGACGAGGACATTTACAAATTTCAGCTCACTCGCGCGCAC